>NC_056746.1:718398016-718428016 GCF_019279795.1 Protopterus annectens | reverse complement strand
TCTGGATCCCACCCAGTTTGCTTTTGTGAAGGGTAGATCATGCCTGCTCAACTTGGTCGACCTCTTTGAGTCAGTCACCAGAGCTGTGGATGAAGGCAAGGTGGTTCATACAGCCTACCTTGATCTGGCTAAGGCCTTTGATACCATTCCCCACTCAGGAATCACAGAAAAACTCACTAAGCAAGGCATCAACCCCTATATCACTAGGTGAATTGCAAACTGGCTCATAGATAGAACCCACAGTGTGAAATTAACTGACTCCGTCAGACTGCCGACCAGTCATGACTGCAGTCCCACAGGGATCGGTCCTGGGTCCTCTCCTGTTTGGTATCTACTTCTCAGAAGTCCAGGCCAACATGAAGGGACTCTGGATGACAAAGTTCACAGACGATTGCAAGTTGGGAGCCATTACTAACTCCCCAAGTGATGTTGACATCCTACAGAAAGGCCTTGCTGAGACCAATGACTGGTGCCAGAACCATAGCCTTAAGCTCAATGCCAAAAAATGTGTTGTCATCCCCTTTGGGTAAAACCCATTTCCCATGAATTACCACATCGATGGCAGTCCACTGAATACAGAAGGTGTTATAAGAGATCTGGGAACATAGGTTGACAGCAACCTCTCATTTGAACACCACATTGCCACTGTGGTCAGAAAGTCCTTCTATGTGGCACAGCTCATTACTAAGGATTTTGCATCCAGGAAGAAACAGGTCATTGTCTCCCTCTACTCTTCCCTCATTAGGCCAGTCATTGAGTACAATGCCCCATTTGGCATGTACCTCACTAGACACCTGCAACAACTGGAGAGGCCACAAAAGTACCTCACAAAGCATATCCTAGGCCTTAAACACTTGTCTATATGGACAGACTAAAAAAACCCTACCTGTTCTCTGTCTCATACCACCTACTTAGAGGTGATCTCTACTTGACTTACAAAGCCATGTCTGACCCAGCTCTGTAGAAATGCTACATCTAAAGAAATCCCAATCCCTCTGCACCACACACTCCAGAGACCTCAACCTCATTACCACAATTAACACAATGTGCTAGAGGGACAGTTTCATAACACAGAGAGTGCCCATGCTATGGAATAGACTTCCCATAAATATCAAACAACACCTTAATGGCCCTCTTCAAGAGAACTCTTGATGAGTGGATAGGAAATAGAAAATTCACCTCAGGGATCCCTCCAGTGGCTCTACTTGACAGTGGCACTGGGAACTAAGGTCGGGTGGTACGATGCTAGGGTAATCCTATGGGCTAGGCTTGTAAAGGCTCCAAGGCCATTAGCCTAGTACACACCTATGAACCAATGAACATATATATATATATATATATATATATATATATATATATATATACATATATATATATATATATGTGTGTGTGTGTGTGTGTGTGTGTGTGTGTATATGTGTGTGTGTGCGCGAGTGTGTGTGTGTGTGTGTATTTATGCGTGTATATATAAATATGTAGATACAGAAAAATGTTATAGCTGGATAGAGATAGATAGATAGATAGATAGATAGATAGATAGATAGATAGATAGATAGATAGATAGATAGATAGATATGAGTCTGCTGAAAAAAACTGACAGACCCAAATGTCAACATGCTTAACCTCAACTACAAAATGTTAATAACACAATTTTCAACACAATATAACAAAAAATGAACTAATGAACTGAAAATCAAATAAAAACATGCAACAGTAAGCGCTTTCGTCTCTGAGCATGAGACTTCATCAGACAGTAAAATGCTTAAAAATACAACCATTTGAAACCTAGTGCTCTTCATCACATGACATTTAAATTAATGCTTAATGCCTTTCCTTTTAAGGAAAGCCACAAAATGTTCCCTATCATTAAGACCTGGTGGGTGGCAGGCATCCATCTTTACTTGCCATGAATACTTTAGCCACCCCAACTCATCTTCAGCATTAAACATGTTATTAAAATGTTTAATTTCACCTAATACTAACAATTTAAAATTATAAACTAGCTTTATAATGCTTACCAAGTGCATTTCTTTCATCCCTAGTCATTACAACATGTTTATGTTCATACATCCTCTTATAAAGCTCCCTATTTGTACATCCCACAAAAAATGCATTGCATGAAGTACATATTACTAAATAAACAGCAAAGCTTGCTCTACAATTATCATGCTATTCCTACACAGAGTGGTTCATGTCCGTAAAGTCACAGCAGTGCAACATGCATAATCATGAAGGCATGCTACTGTTAAGGTTAAATGGACAAGAACCATGAACGAGTACAGGGGGCATGTTTAAGTAGTACAAGGACTAAGAACATGCCCCCTGCACTCAGAAAATGCTGTACAGCACTTTCTAAACCTGATCTGGCATAATATTAGAGAATTTCTCTAATATTATGCTAGTATTTCAGTGTCCATGGACACATACGGGAGCAGGAAACCAATGCAGGGAGTGTGTGACAGATTCTGTGACACAACACCTGCATTGTAAATGTGCCGTACGACACCTCGCATCTTGCTAAAGCAGGAAATGTGGAAAAAGGCACAAATAATTGGGGGACAAAGCCCCAAAAAGTGAAACTTCTTAAATATTACCATCACAAACTTAGAAAGTTTATAGAAAACAGGGTATGCATTAGTATAAATATCTGAAGGATAGAAGTCTGAAAGTCAAGTGTATGCCATTATTCCCTGACAGCAGTCCATGTGGACCAAGGCACAAATAATGGGGGGACAAAGCACTAAAAGGGTACAGTACATACATATTGCCCTCACAAACTTAGAAAGTTGATAGAAAACAGGTCATGCATTAGCATGAATTTCTGAAGGATAGAAGCCTGAAAGTGAAATGTATGCCATTATGTCCTGACTGCAGTCCTCAATGACTTGTAAGAAAACCACAATACTCACTATATAACCTAATAATATAATAAATATTTTTATTTTTACATGCTAAGGAATGTTTAAGCATAGCTAAGCAGGTGTGCACATTATGGTTCTCCACTTAGCATTGCTTAAACATCCCATTTTTGGGCCAATTTCTAGCTCTTTCAAGTCTCCCTGTATAAAACCCGCTTTGGTGCGGCTTTGCACGATTTTGCGCATAGCGCAGCATCGGGCAGCTCCGCTTAATTGGGTTTAAACCATTCCCGGTTCCACAAAGTTTGCTCTTCACTTTCTCCCTTAGAACTGATCTAGTTCTCATAATAAACACCCTATTCCTACTCTAAAGCCTGGCACTTGCTCACTAAAGCAATTATATAAGTCAGCACTAAAAAATTAAAAGCACTACACCCTCACAAACTCCCCTTGAGTACCTTGTTCCCCATTGGCCCTTTTTTCAATTATAAAGGAATTCCCAATACTATTCTAGCATGTCCAAAGGTCAGTTGTCAATCTCCTCTCCGGTCCAGCTGGTGAATCTGGGAATCTTGAGGCAATATTACAACTGCCTCATGTACACAGACAACCCTCTCCTCCTCCCAACAAATTCCAACACATGTGAGAGATGCAACCATATAGCCAAACTGGAGGCTAAGCTCTCTCAACTCAGTACTGGCGTAACCAGTCAGGAGGAGGAGAAGGAAACCACACTCACTACAATTCCAGTCTCACATAGACCTACCACGATAGCAAACCAAACACATAAACACACAAAAACATACTCGGAGGCTCTAAATAAAAATCTGCCTAAGCAGCAGGGACCTCCAAAGCAGACACCCAAGCAACCACTACCCCAAAACAAAACACATGCAACACATAGCTCACAAAGTCAGTGTGCCGAACAGTCATAGCCCTTAAGGCTAAACAACACACCTGATACACTTGTAATAGGTGACTCTATCGTCAGGCACACTGACGTCCCGCTCACCAGGCTGAACAAGGAGAAGGTCACAGCGAGCTGCCTGTCAGGTGCTAGGATCCGCCACATAACACAAGCACTCAGGTCACTCCAAGGCAAGTACAAATATGACTCAGTCATTGTCCATGCTGGTGCGAATGACCTGAGATGTACCTCCCTGGACTACATGAAAAGAGACATACAGGAGCTCTCTGAGCAGGTAGCCCAGGCCGGTATGACCCTGACCTTGAGTAGCATCTTACCCTCACCAAGAATGATGCTACAATATGAAGACAAGATGATCAATTTCAACAATTGGCTTAAGTATTGGTGTCATTCAAAGGGGATCCAATGCCTGTCAGCCTGGGATGACATGCTCGACAAGCAACGATGCTTCGCTAGGGACGGCTTGCACCTGTCACCCCTGGGATATTGGCAAAGGGTCTTGCCACCCCCATAGGTTCATAGGTTCATAGATTAGTACTAAGCTAACTGCCCTTCCGAGCCATTTTAAGCCTAGCCAATTATCCCTTGTGTGACTCAAACCCTGCACCTTGTGTTTGTAAGGCAAACACTTTAACCATTAGGCCACCCTCCCACCTGGTGCCTTTTTTAGGCAAGGCTCAAAAGACAAACCCACCTCCATAGGTATCACAAGGGATAAGAAATTAAGAGTAATGCTACTCAACGCCAGAAGTCTAAACCTCAAGATGCACACACTCGAAACTCTCCTTAGCATGGAGAACATTGATATCTGTGCAGTAACAGAAACCTGGTTCAAGGCTCCCGAAAGCACCCCAGCACTACCAGGTTATACCTCATACCATGCTTTTCGGCTCCAAAACTTGGACCAAACCACAAAAGGAGGGGGAGTATCAATATTCGTCAAAGATACCCACACCTCCAGGTTGGTGGCACAGCACGAAGCATCAGAGACTATCCATGTGCAATTAACAGTGAGTAAAACTGCCTTCCAGTTTATAGCCTGCTACAGACCACCCTCCCAAACCCAGGAACCCCATTTGGCCTTCCTGAGAACACTAGAAAATATGAAGGTCTCTCCAAACACCATTATATTGGGTGACTTCAACTACCCAAACATAGACTGAGAGCATTACTCTAGCTCCAACACCCTAACCCAAAGGTTCCTAGAATTTATAAACTCAAATGCTATGGAACAACTTGTTACCACTCCCACAAGAGGGTAAAACATATTGGACCTGATCATCACCAACATGGGGGCTCTATGCTCCAGACCAGAAGTGTATCCCTCACTGGCAAGATCAGACCATAAACTAATCTCACTGGATATTCACATCCCGACCCCACCCCCTGCCCAGAAAACCACAGTGAAAAACTTCTCTAAAGCAAATTTCACACTCCTCAAAACCGAGGTGGAATCCTTTAAAGCCCCCGGGCCTGTAGAAAATACGGCCCAGACCACAGAATCCTTTATAAATGCATTCTATGAACACCTTCAGGAATGCATGGATCATGCAATCCCAAATAAAACCAAGACCAATCCTCCAAAGGCAGGCGTCCTGTCTGGTGGACCCCAGCCATAAACAAACTATACAATAGAAGGAGGAAGCTACTACATGATAGAGCAAAATCCCAAAAAGGGAAGGCATCTCTAATCAGTATTAGCAAAAAACTACGGGCACTCATAAAATCATCTAAGGCCAGCTTCGAGAGAAAAATTGCACAGGACACTAAGGATAATCACAAGGCTTTCTTTAGTTATGTTAGGAACCTGGGTGGGAATTCCCAGTATGCTCAGAATTTGACCAAAATGACAAAAAATACACCGAACCCACAGACATTGCCAACATCCTAGCTGACAGGTTCAGCGCAAACTTCTCCCCCCCTCCCCACCAAAATGGCAAATATCTATCCCAGCAGAGTGCTGCCCCCCTGACATCTCAGATGCTCAGGTAAGAGCCGCCCTCTCCAAAGCAAAAAACACAGCATCAATGGGACCAGATGGTGTCCCGGGCTGCGTCCTACATGAACTCCAAGAAGAGCTAAACCCAAACATAAAACTACTGTTCAATCTCAGCCTTACTACAGGATATGTACCCAAAGAGTGGCGTACAGCAACAGTGGTCCCTCTCCACAAAGGTGGTGCCTCAACAGATCCTGGAAACTATCACCCCATAAGCCTGATTAGCTTGGTCTGCAAAGCTATGGAAAGGATCATCATGGACCTCATAAATACAGATATTGGGGACCTACAGACACTGGATCCTACCCAGTTCGGCTTTGTTAAGGGCAGATGCTGCCTCTTAAACCTGGTCAATTTCTTTGAAACAGTCACCAAGGCCATTGACGAGGGGAAGGTCGTCCACACAGCCTACCTGGACCTCGCAAAAGCCTTCGATACAATACCCCACTTGGGCATTATAGATAAGCTCACCAGCTTAAATATAAACCCCTATGTCACTAGATGGGTTGCAAACTGGCTCAAGGACAGAACCCACATGGTTAGAATTGCTGGAGCCATGTCAGACTCCAAACCAGTTACAAGTGGCATCCCACAAGGCTCAGTCCTGGGACCTATCTTGTTCAGTATATATTTCTCAGAGGTACAGGCCAACATGGAAGGACTGTGGCTGACCAAGTTCGCAGATGACTGCAAACTAGGCGCCATAATCGACTCTCCAGCCGACACAAGCATCCTACAAAAGGGCCTCATAGAAGCAGACAACTGGTGCCAGAGCCATGGCCTCAAGCTAAACACCAAAAAGTGTATAGTCATCCCCTTTGGCAAAAACAAAGTGCCCACAAATTACCACATAGGTGGTAATCCATTAAGTACGGAAGAGTACTTAGGGACCTGGGGACCCAAGTTGATATCAATCTCTCATTTGAAAACCACGTGGCCAAAGTGGTTAGAAAAACATTTTATATAGCCCACCTAATCATGAAGGGATTCACATCTAGATCAGGGGAGGTCATTGTGCCTCTTTACTCATCCCTCATCAGGCCCATAATTGAGTACAATGCCCCTTTTGGGATGTACCTTACCAGACACCTGCAGCAACTGGAAAGACCCCAAAAGTACCTCACCAAGAGGATCAAAGGGCTCAAACAGATGCCATATTCTGCCCGGTTAAAGAAACTCCAGCTCTACTCAGTGGCATACCGCCTGCTCAGAGGTGATCTGTGCCTGATATATAAAGCCATGCCCAACCCGAAATTAATGGACATGCTGCACCTCAGAAAATCCAAATCCCATCGAGCTACTCGCTCGAGAGACTTGATCCTCAGCACTGAAATAAATAGGACATGCTGGAGGGACAGATTCATAACCCAGAGGCTCCCTTCACTCTGGAATAAAATCCCAGTCCAGGTTAGGCAGAGTCCCTCATTGACTCTCTTCAAGAGGAATCTTGAAGAGTGGATGGGAGATCGTAGGTTTACCCCAGGTATCACTTCTGTGTCACTGTTAGACAGAGGAACAGTATACTAACCTCGAAAAAGGGCATAGCAAAATTCATTTAAAATGGGTGGAGAAAGCCAAACACACTCTGGCTAGGCTTATAAATGCCCTAGGGAAGATAGCCTAGTATGAACCTATGAACCATAGGAGATAAATAAAAATATCCAGTTGAAATCCCTAAACTGCGATATTGTAGTAGTTAAAGTCCCAGCTTTACATGCAGGCATTCATGGTTTGAGTACCAAGACAGGCAAATTATTTTTATATGGGAAAGCAGTGTTAAAATAATTTTTTTCAACTTAAATTATTTGGTAATTGTTTTTTTGTCAACCAGAGTAATGTAGCTGGTGTAAAATGGAAGTGTGAGTGCATATAGCATGTGATATCACCCATGTATACACAAGTGTCCCATACAGTATGGTCACATCCCTTGCTAATGTAATGATAGCACATAGATGGATGCCATGTAAAGTAAATCATATACATCTACTAAATAAAGCCATTATCCTGATATTTTTTTTAAATGAAAAGTGAGCAATGGGCAGCAATGCCCAGCTATGCTTACCAGGTTTAAGCATCGCTTACACGTGATTGCTAAGCAGCAGGTAGCTCAGCTAAGCAGATTTGTGCACTGTTAACCAGTGCTCAGCAATTACCCTTTAAACACTGTTCAACCCAGCTTAGCAGGTTTGTGTGCTGCTAAGCTGTGCTCAGCATTTTTTAAATGGTCCAATGATAGCAAAGGGTGAGAATATGGCCTTAGTTAAACCATGCAGGTGGGTATATAGCCATAACTTGTTTAGTTTGATCTCTGCAGGAACATGTCTGGCATTGGAGAGGGAATGCACTTTTGGGTGCAGAACTGGAGTATTCAGGAGTCCAGGGTCATGGCTGGACCCCTTGTTGAAAACCATGATGAAAGACTGCTGCAGGGCCAGTAACAGGGTTTACAATACAAAACAGAAGCCTGAGACCATCTTGCACATGATCTCACCAGTGCTGCTGGCATCCCCCAGACTGGTGAGCAGGTACGGCACCACTATGCTGACCTAAAATGGAGGAAGGGGGAAGTCTTGGCCCGATGGATCCAAGATGCCTGGGCAAAGAATGCTCCAGTAGTGAGTAAGTATAACTATCAAGTAGTGTGTAGCAAATACTAGCCTGAGAATGTGATAGACAGATGTTTGTTCCTCTCCCCTACAGCTGCAGGAGAGAGGGCTATGAACATAGAAGCCCATTATGACAGACTGATGAGGCTGTGTTGACAGGCTGGTGACTACAAATCTATTTTGCAGTATATTGTTCAAATAGCTAAAAAGGAGTACATTGTTTACTGCTAGTATGTATACTGTTACTGTGCAAACTGAATAAATAAAAAAGTTTGACTGACTAATATTGATGTGCTATAAAAATCCTGACAAAAAAAAACTGCTGTGTTTATTCTGGTATTTTATTTTAGACATAATAGAATGTATACAGGTTCTTCACAGTAAATGTGGCTATGACAGCATACATTAACTGAACTTCTTCTGTGATCCAGCTGTAAGAAAAACTGTAGATGGTGGAGGTGTAAAACAAAATATAACTGAAATGTGAAATAAATACTGCACTAAGCACTGAACCCTGAATAGTAATGTGGAAAAGTTCAAAGTGTGTTCCATCCAGCATTGTCTTGTGTTAATCTTTGCTTTCCAGGTTGTAGTAATCCAAGGGATTAATGCACAGTACAATAACCATCTGCCATACATGCATCGCAGGATTACAAGGTCAGACTGTCTAATCAAGAGACTATTAGGCAGAAACCAGTGAAACAAGAAAGAACTGGTCCCCAGTAGCTCAGTCTGATGAAAATAGCTTAGTTGTTAATTTTGCACACCCAGGCATGGTTCAAATCCAGGGAGTGGTACTAACATGTGTGCATATCTACACAAAAGGAATCAGGAATAAATATAAAAGCAGTCAGGTAGTGTTAACAGATATTTTCTCAACAGGTTGTACAGGTAAGGAAATGTTGGTAATAGCTGTATGAAGGATATTCTAATAAACTATGTTCAATTGTTCAACTGTCCCACAACATGCCTGCCAATGGCAGCAGGATAGGTACATACAACATGTACTCTTCCCGATACATGTCTCTCAAGTGTCACGCTGTCATGGCTACTGGTCACTGCTGTCAATAATAGATAGGAAACCAGTTGAAGTATGCCAGTAGAACACTCACATAACATCACTCAGGGTACCCCTCCTGTGCCAGATATGTAACCCTGACATGTACAAGTCCCCTTTAGGCATGTACCAGGAGTTGTCACAGTTTGCCTCATACCATTTCAGGCTGACAGTTTAGTAGGTATGCTTGTGCTACAGAAGCTATGGGCCATAGACAGATGTAAAGTGAGGGCAGACCCATAGAGTATTGAGCAGTACTGTTGTGGACAATAGAAGCATTAAATAGTTGATAATGGGCATTTGTCTCCCCCCCACCTCACATCTGGATTAGTACTAAAATTCATATACTATGGGTATGTTTTACTCCAAACATAATGTTGGGACATGTGTTCTATTATTGTTCATATATTTGATTGGTTGCATGTTAACATACCTTGCACAAATACCACTGTTGGTGGCCTGTTGCCATCAATGTTAATGGCATGATGTTATGATGCATACTGTTGTTCCATGTATGCATGTGTTCATTTTGCTATGCAACTGTTTCAAATCTGTTTTATGGGGTTAACTGGAACACCCATGCATGCTGTTAAAACTAATCTTGAAATGTGTTGTTCATGACTAACCAACATATTCTTTAAAACCTCAACACCATAGCATGTTTGGGAAGGCAGATCCCAGTGGATCTACCTGTCCCACCTTATCTGGCCTTGGCACCAGGCTACAGCACATCTGGGACTCAACCTGGGCCTTCCTCATCCACTGATCCTCCACCAAGTTTGGGTGGAACTGCCACAGAGGATGGGGCCCGACCCTTCCCTGGTAGTGGGCATGGACAGGAGCCTATCACCTGCAGTCAGGTCTGGGGTTTGGTGCACAGTGCCATCTGATCAGAGTTGGGTGGGCAGCTGTACCAGATTGAGGGCCACCTGGTGCACCTCGAGGTGCAGGCCGGCCCTCCTGTCCAGGCCCCAGCACAGCCACCTTTGGGCCATGAAGGAGCAGTGGTGACTGCCCATGGGTGGGGACTTCAGTCCCACTGTATCCATTTGGGGGCTCATGGGATTCGTATTCCCAACCACCTTCCCCGACAAAGTTGTTTACCTCCCTGTGTCATATGCTACCCCTGTCTGCTGTCTTGTCTGTCTGCAAATGCAATTTATCCCACCTTACCTACCTCCCCAAACATACCTACAGCCCTTCCCCAACATTCCACTCTCACCTTAAAAAAAGGGGCATCTGTCCCACAAAAAAGACATTGTCCCATACATAGCTCTACATATTTCCTCCATGTACAGTGAAACTAATCAATCAACCCACTGATTTCTCTGCAAATGTCTGTCACCAACATCTCTGCCTGTGGAGTGTGAGGCTGTAAATTCCAAATTCTATATATGTAATTCACAGGTGTTGCTACCGAAGAAATGTAAAGCTATGGTCCTTTCCAACATCCATACTGCACATCCCTAGCAGCTTTTCATAATGTTTTACCCACTGCTTGCCCCCATTTCACCACTTTCCTATCACCCTTTTTTATTTTCTTTATAGAAAATTAGTGCAGATCTAAGTGGGAGTAAGCGGTGCTAAGTGAAGTTAAGAGGGTTTGTTTAACCAAGGCTTAGCATAGCTCAAAACTGCTCAAACCCACTTACAACTGCTTAAAAGTGCCTTAATCACTCTGTCTCCATCAGCGCTTGTTCTGCCCAGCAACAAAATTATCAGCCCTGCCATGTCTCGAACCCGGGATGATGTGCACTACTATCACAACAATATACCACTATACCATCTGAGTTATGGGAAACTGTGATGCTTTTACAAACATATCATTCATTCTGGCCATTTAACATTAATGAAAAAAAGTAATCACCTCCTTGTCTGGAACCCAAGAATCTGTGCACAACAATTACAGCAACATACCACTACATCATCTAAGTGGTAGGCATCTGTAATGTTTTTACAAACATATCATTGTACAACAGTTGTTCAACATAAGGGGAATTATATATCTGTGGTACTGTTATATACATACATATATATATATATATATATATATATATATATACCAACATATATATATATATATATATATATATATATATATATATGCAGATAACCAACCACCCACTGCAACACACCTGCAAAAGGTCCGACAAACTGGAGAGATAAAGGACAAACAATAGTGACATCTGTGAAATATGGCTGTCATACACGTAGAAGTTTGCTAGAGTGGCAAGGTTTGCTTTAACATACAATGCCAGATAGAGTTCAGGTCTGAAACACAAATTAATGTCATTGTTTTCTGATGTCAATGCTCACATCATCCCTGTGATTTCTCAGAAACCCACAACTGTTGTGGCCAACAGACAAAACATATAAGCCACACATCCGGGCAGTGTCTAGACATCTGGACAGTGGAGAGGTATGACTACAGTCATGTAACAGAATGGAAAAACCCATGACAAATGGTGACTATATCACCCAGCACCTTCTGAACCACAGTAAGACCAACATGGCACTTACCTAAATCAGCTCTGGGCATGTATATTCATATATATCATTCACTACAGGGATGAAACTGTAGGGAAAAGCAGATGGTGCATAAATGTCCACCCACAACCATTTGCACCACAGTCACAGCAACATACCAGTACCCCAAATGAACTCTAGAGTAGAATGACTGAACAAACATATCCTGATTCTCAGTCACACAATACACTGACATATACTGGCCTAACTCACAGTCTACTGGGAATCCTGAGGTGTTAAAGAGCCTTTCTCAGTCTACTCCTACAAATATACTCACCTGATAGACGACCAGCATTTGTAGCAGCATGTACAGTCAGATAGAAAAAAGGATCTGTGACATTCACATCTGCTACTCTCCCTACCCAGCCAAACAAACATCTACACACAACACTGCTACACAGTCTTGGCAGTCACTTCACAATAGCCATACATACATAACTCTCATATGGACAAATTTCCACAGAATGTCCAGGGAGTGAGGCCATATTCATGGCCACTACTGCATACCACTTCCAGGAGTCTGCTAAGTCAATGGGATGATACCTTGAGTGCAGTCAATAAATAATGGTATCACATACCTCTGACCCTCTTACTGCAAGACATCTGGACAAAGCATGACATACTTGGGGGGCAGGGGGCTGGAAAGAGGGACATATCTCACATAATGGTGTTACAAAGTGAATCAGTTGACAATGTCACAGGCTTTGTTGTAACATAATATCCCTGAAGGATATGATGTCTGAAACACAAGTGGATGTCAGCAGTTACTGACTACAATCCTCACATTGTCTGAGGAACCGACCAAACATAACAGGCGAACCCCTGTGCAGTCTGTGGACATCAGGACTGTTGAGAGGTATGTCAGAGAGATATCACTTTCAGTCATCAAGTTACACAGAAAATGCATGTCCAGATGAACCCTGTTAAACTAGCAACCCTCTACGTTTATAAAAGCACTACTGACTTACAATCTCTGCCCAATTCTGGAGCTTTGTTCCCCATGTTGCTGGGCTGTCACCACATGTCCTCTCCTGAGAGATATTCCCACCTAATGTCTGTGAAGCTGTAGCCCCCACACCTCCATAATGTCCCCCACACAGGCAAGGGAAAGGGGCAAGGCCCACATGAAGGCTGTCATTATAGCACTGTATTGCTATGGCATTGGCAAATGGAAAGACAACACAGCTGCTCTGGATGCAAGTAGAAAGTGGGAGACACAAATTGGTGCACAGGCCATCACCTGCTCATGAGCAGTACCTACAAAAGGCAAGCTGCTGCCTATGCAACACAGGTCTCAACCAATCTACACAAAGACACACTGTGACTACACAAACCTAACCAATTCCATTGTTGTGCGGTAACTTCTGAGCACTATACCAGGTATGCCAGTCATGTAAGCATGTAATGGAATGCAGAAGGGGGGATGCAATGATGTCAAATGGGACATTAAACACTAGGCCTCAACAAGACCTGATGGACCCACATGCTGTTGTCCAGCACCTATGGCCATTTCTGCTTGCCCTGCCTGCATTGACATGGAGCACATCTCTGGCCCCTGACTCACCACAGCAAAGGTCAGCTCATGTATGACTAATAATGGAGTCTCCGTTGTCCAATACTGAGTGTGTTACTGGTAAGCAAGCTACCTGGTATGGTGTAATTAGTCATATGTCACCTGTGAATGCTACTCTGATACATATGCTTGTCTTACAAATGTAATAGATGTATATAGGGTATGTGCATACTACATGACAAGTGCAGATGTGTGTGTTGAACTGTATGTGATATATGGAACCTATACCTGCCAATCATCCAGAGTGTTGCTGACTGACCACATGTCTACCTCATATTTGTAGTCAATGCCTCAGACAGTTGTGTATTTTCTGGCACATCATTGGCAACCCATTAAAGACTGCAGTCATAACAAATTAGCATATATTTCATTGTTGTATGTCATATCCTGCAGAGTCCACCTGTGAATGTGACTCCGTCTTTGCTGGCAAATAAATGTGTTTCAGCTAGATTCATAAAGTGACACTATTCACTGGTCTTTTTACACCACTGATGTGTGCCTTTGTGCAGATGTCTTGCTCTAACAGGAGCTAGGTGTCTTACCATGACACCCATGTCAATGCAAGTGTACCTTGTCCTGTAGGATGTTGACATTTGAGCAGTCACTGACACCTGCTGTCTAACTGTGGAGAGCACACCAACCTTGCCAGGTCACTCATCCCATCATATGTTTAGACCCCAAATGGAGTCCCATAAAGCCATAGGAGGTAGAGTGTTGAACATTAGCATCCACATACATACCTTCAGGCTGGCCAAACAGTATGCTGCATGGGTGACATACTGAGTGCAGTTAACAGTTAACAAAATATCAACTCAAATCATAGCTAGCTACAGGCCTCCAAACATGACTATGGACACCCATCACACCTATTGGGACCTGCTGGAATCTGTCAGGATTCAATCATCTACCCTGCTTCTGGGTGACTTCAAATACCCAACCATAGTGTGCCTGATCTATGCCTCCTGAACAAGAATGCACATAGATTCCTCAGCTTTGTCAATGGCAATGCAGTGGACCAGCCATTCAACACCCCTATGGCAGGTGGGAATCTCATGTACCTGGTCCTAACCAACATGAGTAGCCACTGTAGCACTCCTACAGTGCCATCCCCCTGGTAATATCTGCTCACATAGCCATCACTGCTCAGGTCACCATCTCCCTGCCCCCCGCTACAGTACACAAATGACTATATATTCCCTCAGAGAAAGTAGAAGTAGCTGTACAGCCAACATCCTATTTTCTGGAACTAGCAGTGGTGCCCAGGCCCACACCACAAAACTATGTGACACCCACATAGCTGTGTGGACTCAGCAGTACCTGACAGGGCAACATCATCTCCCTCAAGATAGAGTAAATGCCTGTGGTGCACAGCAGCAATACACAAATACCATAATAGGTAGAAACAATTGCTGGACGTGCCAAGAAGGAACAGGTGCCTCATAGGAAGCAATGTCACATTGGTCTGGATAAGCAAATAAGTGCACAGGTGATGTACCCTAAGGCTGTCATTGAATGCAAATTGGACATATCCACCAAGGCAGATCACTAGCCTTCCAAACATGTGTCTGCAGTTCCAGAGGCAACACGCAAATCAGATCTGTAGTGGTGATCAATAACACCACATCTACATATGGCATAGATATAGGCAAACAGCTGCAGACAGGTGAAGTGAAAACAACACCTCTCTGTCCCCCCAGTGGTACACGTGTGCATGTGCAGCACTTGCCTCCCTCCCCTCATCATCAGGAAACAGGTCTGTAATGCCCTCTTAAAGACAACACACAGAGGACTCCATAGTCATGATACCATCCCTGGCTGCATCCCACATGAACATAGGCATGAACTCTCAGCATCATTCTGCACTGTAGTCAACCACAGCCTGAACACTGGTGCCATCCCATCTGCACAGAGGACAGCCACTGTCATCCCTATACACAAATGTGGAGCAATCCACCAACCCAGCCAATATGATGCTCATCAGCCTAACTAACCTCCTCTGCAAGGACATGGGAGGCAATATCAAGGACAATATGAACAGGGATATTGGCAACATCAAAATGCTTGGGCCCACACACCATGGTATTGTCAAAGGGAGAACAGGCCTGTGAAACCTGATTGACCTCTCTGCAGTGGTCAACAAACACAGGGACAAGGGGAGAATGGTGAACAATGCCTACCTTCACCTAGCCCTATCCTCTCACACTATTCCCCAGGCGGAAAGGATACATAAGCCTACACAGCTAGGCACCATTCTGAAGGTTACCAGATGGGTAGCTGACTGGCCCAACGATAGTAGCCACTCATTCAAAGTAGTAGAACCCACCTCTAATAGTAGATTCATCCACAATGGTGTACCCCAAGGATTAGTCTGGGCGCCTCTACTGTTTGAGATATATGTATCTGAGGTACAGGACAATAGCAGTGGTCTGTGGCTGATCAGGTGTACGGATGCTTGCAAGCTGCCCACTGTCATACATTCCATACTGATGTGGCCATCCACCAAGAGGCAGTCACCTGATTTCTGACAGGTACAAGAAGCATTACCGCAAACGGAATGCCAGAAGACCCATCACTCCCCCTGCTGTGGCAGATGTCATCCACACTATGTATGACAGTAATAATGTACTGAGCATGCAATCAGGTGTGAGGTGACTTGTGCACTGAGGTTGGTAACAACCTGACAGTTTCCCACCATGTGGGCACCAATGTACAAAAGGCCATCTACATGACCCACCTCACAAATATGGGTATGTCATAGGTAGGCCATAAGTAGTTGTAAAGTGAGGGCAGACCTCTAGAGTACTGAGAAGTACTGTTGTAAAATAGAGGCCTATGCAGTTGTTAACGAGCTTTTCTTCACTCCCCCCACCACTCATCTGCATCACTAATTATTATTCGTATATTGCAGGTATGCCGTTACCAAACCTAATGTTGAGGCATGTGTTACATTATTGGTCATATAATTAATTGGTTTCATGTTAACATACCTTGCTTGCATAGCATTGTTGGTGGCCTGTTGCAATGCTTACTGTTGTTTCAGTTATGCATGTGTTCTGTTTGCTATGCAATTGTTTTACATCTGTTGTATTGGGTTAATTGAACACCCATGCATGCCTTTAAATCTAATATTGAAATATTTTGTTCATATATTAAAAAGTCCCAAGTATCCACAAAGAATCTACATACAGATAAATGCAAAAACCCACAAGCAAGGTAACACAGAAAAGAGCAATGATGCTGCTTCAAGACAAACCATGTATCTCCAAAGATTTAAAACTTTATATTGTACAAATGTAAGTGCTTTCACGGTTATCCAAGACCGCTTCATCAGACACCAACACAATGAAACCCAACACTTCTTATACCTCACGTTAACATCAATTACTCAATTAAAATAACAAAGTTTCCCTCCAAAATTTTTAAAGAAACATTAGCTAAATTCATTGCTTACTTTAGTCTTTTTAATTTTAACACTGGCTTGACAGAAACAAACTCATTCAGGCCAAACTCTTTGTGAGCCGCCAATCTGAAAATCCATTGTAGTTCTATATTTTCTGTATTTGATGCAACCGGCCCTAGTCTATTAGACCCCTGCATAACATAAAGCACCATTGCAAAGTATGCTTAGCCAATGCACTGTATACAAACTGTTTCCTTGTACAATAATCATGATCTCTTATTCTTACTTTCAGAGATCAATTTGTTTTTCCTACATAAAAATGATAACAGCATACACAGTGAGCTATATATACTAAATCAACAGTATTACAGTCAGCCCAACATCTCAATTCCCATAGCTTGTCAGTGACTGGATGTTTAGAAAACCTGGATTCATCTATAAAGCTACAGAAATTGCAGGATCCACACTTATGTGTACCTGTAGACATGGGAGGAGTCTTATACATTTTTGGATAGCATAAAAGTTGTTTCATGTTTCTTTTATTTTTAAAAAACAGTTTAGGTGTGCTTCCTACTATCTTTGAAGTTTCTGAATCAACCAACAAAATAGGCCAATTATCATGTACCACTCTACTTATGACATCCATGTCACTTGAGAATGATAGTACCATTGGTAACCTATCCCTAAAGGCTGGCCCATTCCTTTCATACCCCTTTGTTTCATGTGCACCTCCCCTTTCAGAATAGAAAGGCTTTGCTCATCTATATCGTTCTGCAAAAACTTTATTGAATGCTTTGGAGATTTCTAATGCCGAATAACCTCTCTGCATAAATGCATCATTCAAATATTCCATATCATTCTGATAGACATGATACCCTCATCCTTTGACCTACCATAATATTTGAAAACACATGAGTGGGGTGCATTCTAGTATGATGGAGAAATGATGGAATATAACATGACTTCCTATGTACTCTAGTAAAAAGTTTCCCTTGATGTAACCTCACATTAACATCTAAAAACTCAATACTTTGTGGAGACATATTCAACGTAAATTTCAAAAAATCACTGCTTAGATTCAATTCCTCATGGAAACGACACAACTCTTGTGCTGTGCTTCTCCACCCAACAAAACGATCATCCACAAAGCAGCAATAAAACGCCACTTTGTCATTAGATAAAATATTCGTACATTCCCATTCCATCATAGCAATATTTGCATAAGAATTGGCACAGCTGGTGCCCATAGTGACACCAACTGTTTGCCAATAATATTTGTCTGCAAATAAGAACACATTGTGTTCTAAAACCAACTCAAGGAGCATACAAATAAAATCAACTTTTACAGCTGAAAAGTGCCCATTTCTAAGCATTGCACTCTTTACCATAAAGATACCTTCTTCATTTGGTATACAAGTAAATAATGATACTACATCAAAAGTAGCTAAAAATTTTAAATCACTGCCTTCCTTTACCTGCATATATTCATACAAATCAGTTAAGAAGTGTTCAGTATCACGCAATATTACTGGACACTGATTCAAAACAATTTTCAACTGCTTGTCCAAGTAAATGGACAAAGGCTCTGTCAACTACCCACTTTCAGCCACGATCAGTCTGAAAGGTGGGTAAGTTGGATGTTTATGAAACTTGGGGAGACCATGTAACCTTGGTATCAATGGCTCACTTACAGTAAAATATTCCAACAATTGCTCGTCAAGTAAAGTCATACAAGCACATTCTTTCAAGGAAGCATCAATATCTTGTTTCATTTTATAAATGTTACAAAGTTGAATCATTTTATAGGTAGATACATCAGAAAGCATATCAATCATTGCTGTGTAATAATACTCTGTATCTAATATAACAATAGGTCCCCCTTTATTAGAGGGACATATAACAATATCAGGGTTTTCACGTAAACTTGATAAGGCTTTCATTTAGCTTTTACTTAAACTGAAATGTTTCTGTGTAACATTCCTACCAGTCAAATTGTACAAATCTCTGTCACATGCTCTAATAAAAATGTCAACATGACTAGACATAAATGGTATAAACACACTTGGTTTTCTAAAATCAACATTATCACTCACATTGTCATTCCTAAACATTCATTTCAAACTAACATTACGTGCAAACAATCTCAATTCTATTAGAAGTTGACTAATGTCAAATTTAGTAGAAGGTATGAAACCCAAACCTCGATTTAATAATGATTGTTCATCTTTTGTTAAAAGATATCTGGAAATATTCCAGACTAGTCCACATCTCTTATGTTCCACATTTTCTTTAGTGTTTGGTTCGTATAGGTAACAGGTGGCTCTTTCCGTTTCTGTATATTGCATCGTTGGTCTCACTCTACTGAGTTCATTTTTACCGGACGAATTGGAAGTGGCAGCTGCAGAAAAGCCTGCTCACATGCATTTGTGGAGATGATCTTCCATCGTACCACATTTGTATTTGAGCCATTAACCACTACACTTGTAGACTTATTAGATGATACCTCTGAAGCTTGCTCACCCACTGGTGTTGAGTATGCTGAAGTAGTTGGCTCCCATGAGGCCAAATCAACGGTCTCATTGGATGCCACATCCTCTGATTGACCCAATTATTATACAGCATTAGGACCAGTTGAGCTTTGATTGATTGATGCTTCCTGCTGCCTCCCTTGAGCTCTCGCCATGTGAATATGTGATTATGTGTAAAATCATACAAATCACAACTCAAATTCTTTCTTTTCTGAGTTAACAAATGTGCCTCATATTGATTTATTCTCTCAAACAGTTCATTAAAATATACTTCCACATTCTCTTCGCCCAGAAGTTCCACCAATGCTCGTTAGCTTGACTGAACCTGCTCCACAAGCTCAGCCTCCATAGGTAGGAAAAAGTCGATTAAGAGACACAAGTATGATTTACTTGTCTCTAAACTGATACGTTGCCATTGAGCCAAAATTTGTGGATATGTATTGCCATAGGTGGGCATAGTTAACACCTGTAAACCCCTCATAATTACATAAATGCTTATACAAGCATCCAAATTGAACCGTTTGACATTGAAGTCTTTGAAAATGATACATATAATTTTCAAGGTTACGCTTAATGTCTCGAGCTTGTGTTTCTATATCATCACGATCATTACTGTCTGTATATTGACCAGTCAATTCACCTGACAGCAAGGGATTCAATTGACCAGTCATAAAGGTTAACAATCTAGCATTCTGGTTTGTGTCCATATCTTCTCCGTTTATAACGTTAACTGTGTTACCTGCTGCCATACTGACGTAAATATATTAAAAAGTCACAAGTATCCACAAATAATCCACGTACAGATAAATGCAAAAACCCACAAGCAAGGTAACACAGAAAAGAGCAATGATGTTGCTTCAAGACAAACCATTTATCTCCAAAGATTTAAAACTTTTATTGTACAAATGTAAGTGCTTTCACGGTTATCCAAGACCGCTTCATCAGATAACAATACAATGAAACCCAGCACTTCTTATACCTCACATTAACATTAATTACTCAATTAAAATAACAAAGTTTCCCTCCAAAATTTTTAAAGAAACATTAGCTAAATTCACTGCTTACATTAGTCTTTTTAATTTTAACAGTGGCTTGACAGCATGTCTGGGAACAACCATGGAATTTCATCTCCTGCAGGCCCTGCACCACCTGGGGATGAGTCCATCATCCGCCATCAGTTCCGGGGTATGGTGCACAGTGACATCTGCTCTGAGTTGGGTGGCCAGCTGCACAAGATGGAGGGCCACTTGGTGCACCTTGAGTAGCAGGCTGCCCCTCCTGTCCAGCCCCTAGCACAGCCACAATTGGGGCTGTGAAGGTGCAGTCGTGACTGCCTGCAGGTAAGGATGTCAGTCCCACAGTATCCATACAAGGGCTCATGGGCCTCTGATTCTCAACACCCTCCTTGTCCAAGGTGTTTTCCCACCATACGTGTTATACACCACCCCTGTCTGCTGTCCTGTCTGTCTTGTCTGCTTCCATACCCAGCCTACCTTGCCCCAGTACTCTGCAGCTGAACATGAGGCTATTATTAACCTTATCATCCAGCACCATGGGGTGATGTTTGGCCATAATCAACAGGACCTGCGGGAGTGGACTACCCTGTGAGACAAACTTGTCCACAGGGTAAACAACACTGGCCGCCATTGCTGCCCATACAATCAGGTCAGGCATCTTGCGACTGACCTGATACATCGTGCCCAGCAAAGGGCTAGTGCTGTGACCAGGGACCATAATGCCACAGGTGGGCATCCTGCCACACAGGCCCCATTTACAGCAACAGAGGAGGTCCTATCCAACCTTCGGTAGCACCCACACACCAGCCAACACAAGATACACAAGTTGTGGAGGTGGGTGGCACCCAGGCAACAGGCGAGTAGCGTCCAGATTAGGCCACAGTGCACATCAATTGAATCATGTAGCAGTCATACTGGCTTCTATAGAGTATCTAGATGCATATGTGAGGTCAAACTGCATTTGTGGATGGGGTTTAGTAATGCACACAATTGCACATCTATGGTGAAGGACAGTAAATTGTATACTATCAGAGCTTGTACTGTACATGTACAGAAAAGTACCATTCATCTCGTACTAATGACAAATGTGAGTCTGCTGACAATACCTCTCCCCCACAACTACATAGGTACCTCTGGTCTGGATGTGGGACAGTAGCCTAAAGTCGGTGAGTATGGGATTGTCCTGTTGTGACTCACCAGTACCCCAGGCATGTTAAGGTCATGCATTTTACCATGCACACAACTGTTACTCTCAGCCATATTGCGATATCTGCATGTTCACTTGTGGTGGGGTTAACTGCATTGCATCACAGTGGTCAACACAGGGGCCTATTTGCAGAAGATTTAACATATCTGTAGCATACCTCACAACCTGTCATTGCAAGAAATCTGGACAAAGTCTGACAAAATGGGGGGACAAAGGCCCAAAACTAGGGACATATTTTATAAATTAATGTAATACAGTGCATATAAATGGTGTTGACACACCTATTAAAATGCCAGGTATTTGCGATATACAAAAATGACAGCACAATAAAACATTGCCAAACTCTTCCAATCTTTCATGTGACCTATAACCTGTACAATTCAATTGTAAAACAAACAAATCTGTTGGGGGAACAATTATGACAAATGAAAAACATACAAGAAGCTAGATATATGTGTGCACAGACTGAAGCTAATACTGTGTTGAAGCAGCTTTCGATATAATTACATTATGTCTTCTTGGTGCACCTGCCATCAATATAATTACAGCATTATGTCTTCTTGAGTACACACCTGCCATCAATTACAGAGACTCTTTGATTAACAACAAATAATGGTCAGGTGTCCTACCAGGATTTTTCTGACATTTACTCAATTGCCTGCTACAGCAACAGACATGGTTCGCATAGAGCTTAAGAAGCAGCAAAGGGATATCATTTTTGAAAGGTATCAGCCCAGGAAGGGGTACAAAAACATTTCCACAGCAATGCATATACCATGAAACAGTGCAGACAGTCATCAAAAGGTGGTGAAAATATGGGGCAACAGTGACATTGCAAAGAAGTGGACATCCCTCCAAATGTGTTGAAAAGACAGGACCCAAACTGGTCAGACAAGCTGCCAGGAGACCTACAGCAACACTACAGGAGTTGCAGGAATGTCTGGCAAGTACTGGTTGTGTACTACATGTGACAACAATCTCCTGTATTCTCCACAAGTCTGGCCTATGGGGTAGAGTTGGAAGATGGAAGCCTTTTCTCACACAGAACAACATTCAGGTCTGGCAAAATTCTCAAGAACAATAGAAAAGCATGTGGGAAAATGCATTACGGTGTAATGAGATCAAGGTTGCCCTTTTTGGCCACAATTCCCAAAGGTTTGTTTGATAAAAGAACAACACTGTGCATCATCAAATGAGCACCATCCCCATCGTAAAGCATGGTGATGTCAGTGTCCTGCTTTGGGGTTGCTGTTCATAAGCTGGAAGTTGGCCTTTAGCTAAGGTGGAGAGGAGTATATACAGTTTTATATACCAGTCTCTTTTGGCCCAAAATCTTCATGTGTCTGCTAGAAAGCTGTAGATGAAGCAGAATTACACCTTTCCACATGAGAATGACCCAAACCAAACATCCAAATCAAAAGAAAATGGCTTCACCAGAATACAATCATCATTTTGGAATGGCCCAGCCACAGTCCACACCTACATCCAATAGAATATCTGTGGGGTGCCCTGAAGAGGACTGTGCACAAGAGATGCCCTCACAATCTGACAGAGTTGGAGGGCTTCTCCAAAGGGGAATGTGCAAATATTGCTAAGTCGAGATGTGCCATGCTGATAGACACCTTCTGAAGAAGACCAACTGCTGTTATTAAATCAAAAAGTGCTTTGACAAAGTATTAGTTTAAGAGTGTGCTTACTCATGCAACCAGCTTATTGTACGTATTTCACCTTTTATATGAGACCCCTAACCGATGTGATTGTTTTTCAATAGGATTGCACAGGTTGTAAGTCACATTAAAGGTAGGAAATGTCATGATATGATTTTTGTAGTCTCATGTTATATATTCAGAAAAACCTGGCATGTTAATAGGGGTGTGTACACTTATTATATCCACTGTAAGCTTAGAAGGTTGTTAGTGTAACCGGTTTTGTTTTAACATACATGTACTGCAGGTATTGGAGTGTGAAACTCAAACCATGTCATTAATTAGTGATGTCAGTCCTCAGATCATCCCAGTAATGTGCCAGACAAACACAGGAGATATAAGGAACAGACCAAAAATATGAGCCACACATCTAGACATTCAGCGAAGCTCTGTACAGTTGAGAGATATGTTCTGTAGGAGTTGACACTGTGCTATACAGTTGAACAGCAATAATGTGTATATGGCTGCAGTGTGTGCTAGGTGAAGGCCCATCACCTTCTAACACTACTCATGTATCCCAGAGGTGTATATTAATAGTAACATTAAGTGGAAAGGGCTGCACTGCATGATGTTGAGGGCCTGTCCAGAGTGTGTATGTTGTGGTTTGACTGCGGTGTGAATGTCACCAGTTGGCTATTGTGAGGTCTGTGTAATGCCTTTGTGCCACATCATCTGTATGTGTCTCTGTGTGTGTCTTTGTGTGGCCGTGTGTATGTTTGTGAGTGTGAATGTGTGTGTGTGTGTGTGTGTGTGTGTGTGTGTGTGTGTGTGTGTGTGCGTGTGTATACCAGCAAACTTTATAGTGCAGGTATTAATTTACATATGTTGTCTTCTCCTCACAGGTGGACATGATGGTCGTGGTCCCTTCCGCTCAGAATCTGATGTCACTGTCTCTGCAGACTCTGACAATGATGATGGTCATAGTGGGGCACAGATGGGGTTGTCAGGGGCTGAATCTGTGCCATCGGTCGGCATCCCACAGTCATCCACAATGTCCCCACACACAGTCACAGTGCCCACACATACCTCATCTCTAGCAGGCACAGATAATGGACAGTTTGCAGGTGGTAGCATGGAACAGGCTAGTGTGATGACTATGGCAAGTGTGAGTGTAGCCACTAGCCATAGCCAGAGTACAGGCGAGGTCCCACACAGCTGGATGGACAGGGATGCTCAAACGAGGACTGCTGCTCATCAAGCCACTGTCGCAAGCACCACAGCAGGTGTCATCAGATGCATGTTTCAGGTTGTCATGGATGCACAGGCACGTAGTGAATGCAACACCAGACAAATACTCAGGGTCTTGGATGCAACTCTTCCTGGTTTCTGTGGTGACATACATGACCTTGTTGAGACCACATGTCAAAAATACTGTGGCCATGAATAGATGGTGGGGTGAGTCCTTGGCAGTCCTTGACCATGGCATGTCTGTTCTAGAGCATGTGGTGAGAGATGGGCATCAGCCATGTGGATGTAGGTCAGCACCAACATCAGCTGAGAGTTTATGGGGCCATGCACCTTCAAACACACTTAGTGGCAGTACCAAGAGCACTACTGAAGGGGGGCTGCTGTCCACACCACAATGGAGCAGGCAATGGGCACATGGTCCTGGCCATTCCCATGAGGGACACGGATCCAGCAGACAGCAGTCACCATCAGGAAGCAGTACTGCATCTGGCCTTGAACCTGGTGATGCCAGTGAGACCCCTGGTAGGACCAGTTCCCATGCCTGTGGCCCAAGACAGTGAACTGTGCACCCTGCCATGTACGGTTCAGAGCTGTCCAACATACCCCTAAGTAGGGCAGCCACATGGAGTGACTGTGTGCATACATACACACACACACATCACCATCACAGCCAGGTCACCTCCAGACACACACACCAACTCTTCATGGCCCATTCATAGAACACCCCTCCAAACACACACACACACACATGATGTCAACCGTATGGCCCAATCTAGGCTTCTGGTAAACCCACACAATACCTTGTGCATATGATGATACCTGTGCCACATCCCTGTCATCCATACCACCAAAGCAGGGACATGCTAATATGGCTCTGATACACATCATGAATTAAGTACAGTTTAGTTATGTAATGCTGTGTAAGGTGCTGTCAGCTGGCATTTGTAATGGGTACACTTCAGAGTATGTGTACCTTTTCAGCCATGATGCATTATTGGTGTTAGTAATGCTGACTGAATGTAGTCTCACATGCTGTATTCTGTTTGTGTTCTAGATGTCTGTGTGTCAGCTTGAGGTGGCCCTGCAGAAATTTGCAATGAGGGGTATGTCAGAGTGGTAACACATAAAGTGTTTCAGGGATGAGGTACAGCTGTATATGTACACATTAACCAGGTATGTGTAACAGTTATTGCATGTGCCACAGAGCTTAGTGGGTCGAGGGGTGTATACAGATAAGTATATGGTGGTTGACATCAGCAGTCCTTGTGAAGTGGGCAATGGTAAGTGTAGTGGGTGAAACACACCTCGGATTGGTAAAACCCACACCCACAGGGGGCATTGTGTTGACCAAACACACAAAGAATACTGTTCCCACACACACAGTCTCTCTCTCTCTCTCTCTCTCTCTCTCTCTCACACACACACACACACACACACACACACACACACACACACACACACACACACACACACACAGACACACACACACACACACACACACACACACACACATTTGTCAGGGCTCAGATTAGAACCCCTTTCTATTTAGTCATTGTTACTATAGTGTTACGCAGTTACAGCACACACCATGGAGCTTATAGGGTGAAGACTATCCTAAGGTACCTATATAGTGAATAACATCATCAGCCCTTGTAAGATATGGCAGTGGTAGATGTACTGGGTAAGAAGGGCCTCAAACTGCTCTCACCCACATGTTTAAACACTCACAAACACTTTTATATGCATTGAGCTAAATCCAGGGTTCTGACACCAGTCAAAGATCTCAGTAACGCCTTTGTGCAGGATGTCAACATCACATGGGTAGGTAATAACAGCACCCACCTTGCAGTAATCTACAAATATTGTCAGCAAGAGTCCCTTTATGTTGGGCTTGGCTTCAGAGGTGTAGATCTCGAACATGAGGGGACCCAGGACAAAACCCTCTGGGACTCCACTCATGAGTGATCGTCAGTCTGACATGGGGTCTGCTGCTTTCACACCATGGGTTCTATGAGCCAGTTTGCAAGCCACCTAGTGATATTGAGGTTGATGGCTAGCTGTTTTTGTCTATGATTCCAGTTGTTACAGGTGTCCAGTGAGGTACATGCCAAATGGGCCATTGTGCTCATTGATTGGCCTAATGAGGGGAGAGTAGAGGGAGACAATAACCTCTAACTTTATGGATGCGACACCTTTAGTAGTGAGATGTGACACATAGAAGGACTTTCTGAACACAGTAGAACTGTGGTGTTCAACAGAGAGCTTACTGTCAGCCTGTGCTCCCAGTTCTCTTATAATGACTTCAGTGTTCACTGGACTACCATCAATGTGGTAATTCATGGGAACCATGTTGTTATCAAAGGGGATACAAAGGCTCTTGCTGTCCCCATAGTGCCTTTTTTAGGAAAGGCTCAAAGGACAAACCAACCACTGTAACCAGCACAGGTAACCAAAAACTAAAAGTAATGCTACTCAATGCCAGAAGTTTCAACCTCAAAATGCACGCACACGAGGCACTCCTCAGTATGGAGAAAATCGGTGTTTGTGCAGTGATGGAAACCTGGTTCAAGGCTTCAGAGAGCACCCCAGCACTACCAGGTTACAATTCATGTCATACCTTCCAGCCTCAGTTACCGGATCACAGTACAAAGGGCAGAGGTGTATCCATATTCATCAAGGATACCCACATCTCCAGGTTAGTGGCGCAGCATGATGCCCAAAAGATCATCCATACGCAACTATCAGCAGACAAAACCACATTTCAAGTCATAGCCTGTTATAGATCGCCCACCATGTCCCAAGATGCTCACTCAGCATTCCTTGAGGCATTGGAAAATATAAAGGTCCTACCCAACACCATAATTTTGGGTGATTTCAACTACCCTGGTATAGACTGGGTGAACTACCAAAGTTCTAACTCCTATGCCCAGTGGTTCATAGAATTTATAAATTCAAATGCCCTTGAACAACTGGTATTTTCTCCCACTAGACAGGACAACATATTGGATTTGGTCATCACAAATATGGGCGCCCATTGTACCACATCCGTTATCACTCCCTCTCTGGGCAGATCAGATCACAAACTGATAACCCTAGACATCCTCACCCCTCTACCTCCCCCAGTCAAAGAAACCATCATAAAAAACCTTTCCAAAGCAAACTTCAAACTACTTGCATCAGAAGTGGAAAGCTTCACTATTCCCTTGCAGAAGGATAATGATATCCAGGATGCAGAATCCTACACCAAGGCACTTTATATATATATCTTAAGGATTGCATGGACCATGCTATTCCAAATAAAACCAAGACTCCTTCCTCAAGCAAGAAGAAACCAGTCTGGTGGACCCCGGCCATAAGCAAACTATACAATAAAAGGAGGAGACTTATACATAAAAGGCGAAATCTCAAGTAGAAAAATCTTCCCTGAGCAGCTTTAGTAAGAAATTGAGGGCCCTCATCAAGTCAACTAAAGCCAATTTCGAAAAGAAACTTGCCAAGGATGCCAAGGATAACCATAAGGCCTTCTATGGTTATGTCAAAAACCTAAATGGCAATGCTCAGGTCTGTCCTGAGCTAGTACAAAATGGAACAAAATACACTGACTCGACATTGCCAACATCTTAGCTGAAGGGTTCAGTGTGAATCCCCCCCCCCCCATCACCTACAGGGCCTATTACTATTCCAGGGGATTGTGTAACTCCAATTATTACTGATACTTTGGTTAATAAGGCTCTATCTAAAGCTAAAAACACTGCCTCCATGGGACCAGATGGTGTCCCGGGCTGTGTCATACGCGAGCTCCAAAATGAATTAACCCCGCATCTGAATACCCTATTCAGTCTCAGCCTCTCGACAGGATATGTGCCCATAGAATGGCGCACAGCAACGGTGGTTCCGCTGCACAAGGGTGGGCCCACAACTGACCCTGGGAACTACCAACCAATAAGCCTGACCAGTCTGATCTGTAAGGCAATGGAGCGAATCATTATGGAAGTCATAAATGGAGAGATTGGGAACCTCCAAACCCTTGACCCCACACAGTTCGGCTTCGTCAAGGGCAGATCATGCCTCCTCAACCTGGTGGACTTCTTTATGTACACATGGCTTACCTTGACCTTGCTAAAGCATTTGACACCATACCCCATTCGGGTATTATTGATAAACTCACCAACCTGGGCATAAACCCTTACATCACAAGATGGATCGCAAACTGGCTCTCAGACAGATCCCACAAAGTAAGAGTAGTGTGATCTATGTCCAAATCCAGACCAGTAATGAGCGGTGTGCCTCAGGGCTTTGTCCACGGGCCCCTCCTGTTTGGCATATACTTCTCTGAAGTACAGGCAAACACTGAAGGGCTGTGGCTGATCAAGTCTGAGGATGATTGCAAACTGGGTGCTATAATAGAGTCTCCGGCCGACATGGATATCCTCCAGAAAAGCCTTAATGAGACTGATGCATGGTGTGAAAGCCATGGTCTCAAGCTAAATGCTAAAAATGCATAGTAATCCCCTTTGGAAAAAACAGAGTACCAGCGAACTACCACATAGGAGGTAACCCCCTGAAATCTGAAGTAGTAATAAGGGATATAGGGACCCAAGTAGATAGTCAGCTTTCCTTTGATAACCATGCTGCCAAGGTGGTTAGAAAATCCTTCTATGTGACCCATCTGATCACAAAAGGGTTTGCATCAAGATCTAAGGATGTAATGGTGCCCCTCCATTCTTCCCTCATCAAACCCATTATTGAGTACAATGCACCAATTGGTATGTACCTGGCCAGGCATCTCCAGCAGCTGGAGAGACCACAGAGGTGCCTCACTAAGAGGATTACTGGCCTCAAACAGTTGCCCTATGGAGCACGATTGAAAAAACTAAGGCTTTTCTCTGTTGTATACTGCCTTCTCAGAGGCGATCTCTATCTAACATACAGAGCCATGTCTAACCCAGAACTGTTGAACATGCTCCATATTAGCAAAACCAAATCCACATGAGCTACACACTCTAGGGATATAAACCTCAGCACAACAATGAATAAAACATGCTGGAGGGATAGATTCCCTTTGCAAAGACTTCCTTTGCTATGAAACAAGGTCCCGATCTACATAAGACAGAGCCCCTTACTATCACTTTCCAAGAGGAACCTTGACGAGTGGATGGGTAGCAGAAAGTTCACACCTGGGATCATACCAACAGCTCTACTAGATAGGGGCCAAGGGTACTAGCTGCTAGATCAAGGGCCTAGGGAACTAACTAAAGGGGCGGTGAATACCGCACAACATGGCTGGGCTAATATATGCCTTCGGGCAGATAACCCAGTACCTACCTATGAACCTATGAACCTATGGTAGCACATTTTCTGGCATTGAGCTAAAGTCCAAGGTTCTGACACCAGTCATAAGTAGTAAA
>NC_056746.1:718385516-718393016 GCF_019279795.1 Protopterus annectens | reverse complement strand
GTACATTCTGTGAGAAGTCTGTACAGTTGAGAAGTATGGTTGGCACTATGTAGGTTACTCCAACCTGTGTACTGTTCATATATGTGGCCCCCTGTACATGACCTGACCAGCTTCCCAGCAGTAATGGATATTACATCTGGACAGTGTGTACTACTCACACCGTTGGTGTAGCTAACATGCAAAATAGTTGGCACTGCATTTCATGGAACATGCCCCTGACTACCACAGTAGCATACCTAGGCCACTAGGACACAACAGCCATGAAAAGTGCAGACCATATCCTGACAGTATTCCCCACACATATGCATGGGTCATTGATCATTGCATATTTTGGACATGCAACAAGTTATCCATGATTATTTGAACAGCCCTGGCAATGTGTGCTTTGCTGCTATTATCCTACAAACTGACATGTTACTGCATTTCTATATGAATATGAGTGTGGGGGCCACACCTGCCAACAGTACACATTTGCACAGACTGTGCTGATATTGGCTTTACATTTTTGTTCCATTTAGCATAGCATTGTGCCCTGTCTTGGAGAACAGGGGCATATCACTACAGACCACAGGTTAGATTGTAATGCCATACAATTGAGTTTCAGACCATTTAGAGTCTTACTGGAAATGCAAGGCCTGCTGTGATATCACTGTGTAAGTCTGTAGGGGTGTATTCAATCATTGTCAACTTTTGTGAGTCTTTACCAGACATTCCTTTATGGTTTTCTACAGCTGACTTGCTGTGTGAGTCTGGGGGTGAGTATGGGATCCCCACAGTAACATCCATGCATGTGACCTATGAACCCCCCTTAGTTGGCCCCCCACATGTACTGCAGTGGGATTTGCCATCTTAAATGAAACTGCATAGTGTGAGGAAGCCAGTATTGTGCAGACATTTCCTGGTGTCCCACATAGCTGTCAGTTGTCTGCTGCTATCCCAGTAGGCCACCCCATTTCCTAGCATGCATGCAGCATTACCATAGATATGCTACCAAAACATACTAATCCATTCATTTATTGTTAAGAAGACTGACTTACCTTGTGCCTGCAGCAGTTGTGAGGATGGTACTTGAGGCCTGCCAATGTTGGATACACACAGTACACTGCCTCTACATGATAAGTTACAGGTAATGTGATATGTGTGTCATATATTTAACTGTGTGTCAGTCACAGGGTCCCTACAGTGTCAGTGTGTGTGCTATGCGTTGCCTCTTTGCCAAGGCCTGGGCATATTGAGCATGCTTCCATCTGCCTATGGGAGCAGGCTCAGGGTCTTCCTATTCTGAATCCCTCTGTGCCCGTAGGGACCTTGATAATGATGGGGAGCTGTGTGGCCCTTCCCCATACTGTTTCTGACACAGCAGTTTCTGCAGAATCATATTGTGTAGCATGGCACATACAATGAACATTTATGTACATGTGGCTGGAGAGTACTGCAAGGCTCCACCAGATATGTCAAGGCAGCAGAACTTTGACTTGAGCATCCCAAACACATGCTCTATAATGATCCTGGTTTGTGTGTGTGCCGCATTATGGCTTTCTTGAGTGGGCATGTGTACATTTCGGATGGGTGTCATCATCCACGGCTCCAGTGCATAGCCAGTATTCCCCACCAGATGGCCATACGGAATGTCCCCAGTGGCAAATGCCTGGTACAGCTGTGACAAATGCCAGATGTGGGAGTTGTGATAGCTTCCAGGGCTGCCAGCACACACATTTGTGATAATGCCCTGGGCATTGCACATTACCTGGCAGTTGATAGAGTGGGAAGCCCTTGTGGTTTATGTAGACCCTATCCTGTTCACCAGGTGGTGCTTTGATGTGGATGTGTGTGCAGTCTATCTTACTCAGTAGCTCCAGGTATTCTGCTACATTGTGGAAGAGATGCATATTGCTGGTCCTCTCCTCATGGGTGTTGGGGAAATAAATGTGTTCACCGGCATGTGGTAGGATGGCATCCAGGAACTGGTGGAGTACCTTAGATGCTGATGCCTGTGAGACACCCAAGATATCCCCAGTAGGTCTTTGGAAAGTACCTGTAGCAAGTATTCTTTAGGCTACACATACCTTGATATCCACTGGTACAGGTTCCCCGCTGTTGGCTCTGGGTCTGAGTTGAGCCTAGCACAGCCCAATGATTTATTGCAGTATATCTCTCTCCACCGTGTAGCGCTCTATCTCTAGATCATGTAGTCCCTGGTAAGTTACCCTGGGTCATAAAACTCTTCTCCTCCTCCTCCTTGGTCTGTGGCAGTTGTCAGCATTATCCTCCTCACTGCCCTCAGCCTCTAGCACATACTGATGGATCAAAGCAATGACTGCCCCTAACATGTTTTTGGTTACAATTCCCCCACATGTGTACACTAATGGTGCAGAGTTTGTGGGAACAAACAGACTGTAAGGTGGTTGCATAGTTTATACTGTTGTGCTGCAGATGCTGTCTGTATGATTGGCTGACTATGATGCATTCCACCTGCCAGCTATGTTATTTGTACTCGATTGCTTGTATTCAGCTATTTCATTTTTCTTTTCCTTTTTTCCTTTCCCATTTCCACTGCCCAAATGTAAAAAGTCCTGCTATTTCCTTTTTTTTTTAGACCTGGTGTGCACCACACAAACCAGTTTAGCTAAGGTAAACAATGAGAAATGACCCTCTCCTGGACATGAACACACTTTTCATTTCACAGAATAAGTCAATACAGCCTCAGATATACCCCCTTGCTTAGCTGTGCTTAGCTAAGCTCAAATGTGGGCTGTAGAGCTCCAGTGTGTTTACACCAAGCACAACACATCCCCTTTTCATATCTGCTGCTCCTCCTGCTTACACCACTGCCTTATAGCATCTACATGGTAAGGTGCAGTTTGGTACTTAGCTTCTTTATGTGATTCAGTAAATTTCCCTCATTAGCATACCCCACTGCCTTAATCCCTAGTTACTGCACCACACCAGAGCCTTTTCCCTTAGCGACCACTGTTCCCTGGTATTGTTTTGATTCTACATGCCATAGACTATAATAGCAAAATGCAGATTTCCCTTAAATTTGTGTTTTCACATCTTCTTTTTTTATTTTTGGCACAATCCAGTTTGCGCGCCACTGCCTTATGCTTAAACGGCCAAGATCGGCCATAAAAATGAACTTTTATTTTTCTAAAAATTAAACACACTTTTCCATGCCAATGGCCACATATTTGGCCATTGGCATGCCTAAAGATTATAATACATGCTTTTATTTGAGCTGCCATGCCTCCATTGTGACACAACCAAGGCATTCCCTTTATCTGCCTTAGCAACTAACACCTCACTGTTATTTAACAGTTCAAATAATAACCTTCTTTCAGAGGTTTGTTATGTTGTAATCTTTGTACTCAAATTTATTTTTTAAAAGTTCTATGATCTGCAACTCACTAAACATAAGAAAATATTCTAGTTCCTTTTTTAAGGGTGGATTGAATGCACTTGGTCTCACAAACACAAAATTGTCATTATTAGTATTAAGAAACTTACATTTAAAATTTAACTTTTGTACATAATCTCTTAAAGAATTAATCATATCACACTTATCTGCTCTATTTGCTGGAACTAAATTCCAGACTTTGCTTATAACTTTGCATACTTCATCGTTTAAATTCAAACATGACAGATTGACAGTTTTAAAAAAACAAATCAACAGTACCTATTACTTCCATCGATAATTGCCCGTGTTCCAGTTTTTTCTTTGTAGCATTTGGAAATCCTCTGCCCTCTCCATGTTTGATGCTACTTGCAGCCAAGTCCTGTTTTGTCTGCCATGTTACAAGGAAGACACCAATCCAAACTACTAACAAGTTGACAGAAAACACCAGGAAGGACCCTGTTGACCAGAGACGGTAGAGTCAAATATACAGACCAGATACACGAATTTGATCTAGGTTTCGTCTTTATTATACAGACTTCTTCAGAATATGAACACATTTAACCACTCCATTGTTATATATACACTCATACACTACAACAAATACATCCCACCCCTTCAATTACCCTATCAGACAAAGCTCAATCTAACAAGCATATCATAAATCTAACTTCATTAACATTCGAAGTAAAAAAAACTATACTCTCAATCCATCTACACAATATTATGTTACATATGAAAATGTGTTAGATACACAAAATATAAATGTAAAATAAACATTTTCATATACAATCAACTAAACACTGTTTATGACACCCAATGTTCTCAAATTACATAACAAAATAATATCATAATATCTAAAAAACAACAATAATAGTTAATCATATATAAAATATAAAATTAACTTTCACGAATTTTGTTAAGACATTTTAAAATTTCTTTCTGGAAAACACCATTCCATAACAATAAGAAATAAAAAACGTTCTTAAAATCTTTTTATAAATAACATTTTCAACCCAAGTTGTGTTTTAATTTTAATAGGGGCAATATGCTTATGCTATCATTAATTCCTGGAAATACTGTAGCATTTAATGCCAATTGCCATCTCATTTCACAAATATCAAGATGCACATCCAATACTGCACCCTGACCATCCTTTTTTATTTGCTGCATTACACAAAATCTAAATCTGTGCTCTGGATGTTGCTCTATGTGCCTAACTAGGGCATTAGTATTTTTTATGTGCGTAATATCCATGATGTGTTCGCTAACTCTATCCCTGAACATCCTACATGTTTTCCCTATATAAAAAGCCGGACAGTCTTCGCATTTAGCCATATAAACAACATTTTTAACATGACAATCAAAATGGCCATGTATACCAATAACCTCTCTCTCAATAATAATTTTATCACCTGTAGCAAGGATATATTTACAAACACTACATCTACCACACCTAAAACTCCCTTTACTCCTGTGTGAATTAACATTCTCCCAACTGGAGTTTGCAGCTGACGCAAGCAATTGTTTAAAATACTTCCCTTTCCTATATACGATTTTTGGGGGGTTGTTCAGTTTTCTCCATACGTTACTATCCAATTTTAATAACTTCCAATTTCTATTTATTATTCCCACTATGTGATCCACATCATAATTGTATGTAGTAATAAAATACAGTGTTTCCCCCACACTGGTATTAACATCAGTTTCATTTTTTGTTATTTTTACTTCTCGAATAACTGTATTTACTTGTGCCCCCCCCCCCCCATCGTGGTAATCATGGGTTAAAATTGCCTTATAAACACCACTAAACCACTTACATTTCACTTCCTCCATAATGGAATCACACAATTCAACAGGATATCCATGATTAATGAACACACCTTTAATGAACTCCATTTCATTTAGAAAATCTTGACTTTCGCTTACCATTCTGGCTGCCCTAACCATTTTTCCTTTTACTATCGCTTTTTTCTGATGGTTAGGGTGCCAGCTCTGGTAGCTCAAGTAAGAATTGGAGAAGGTAGGCTTTCTGTATATACCAGAAACCAAACATTTTTCCACATGATTGACCTTCAGTTTTACATCTAAATATGAAATTTCCTCACTACTATATTCATAGGTGAACCTAAAAAATTGTACTGTACAATTAATATAATCTATAAAGGCCTTCATGATCTCAATTGGCCCATACCATACCACAAATATGTCATCCAAAAAACAGGTGTATTGTTGTATATACTTCATATATTCCCTGGTGAAAACATACTCTTGCTCCCAGTAGGCCATAATGTAATTTGCATAAATAGGAGCACACGCAGCTCCCATTGCTACTCCTGTTTTTTGTTTGTAATACTGGCCCTCAAAATAAATATAGTTGTTCCTCAATACAACCTCCATTAAGGTAACAAAAGTATTTATACGGTCCTGTTCATATACACCAGTTTTATATAATTGTTGCTCTAACCATTGCAACCCTATTTCATTTGGAATGACCGAAAATAAATTACACAAAACAAAATTTGTGAAAGTTAATTTTATATTTTTTATATGATTAACTATTATTGTTGTTTTTTAGATATTATGATATTATTTTGTTATGTAATTTAAGAACATTGGGTTTGATAAACAGTGTTTAGTTGATTGTATATGAAAATGTTTATTTTACATTTATATTTTGTGTAGCTAACACATTTTCATATGTAACATAATATTGTATAGATGGATTGAGAGTATAGTTTTTTTTTACTTCGAAGGGTTAATGAAGTTAGATTTAGGATATGCTTGTTAGGTTGAGCTTTGTCTGATAGGGTAATTGAAGGGGTGAGATATATTTGTTGTAGTGTATGAGTGTATATATAACAATGGAGTGGTTAAATGTGTTCATATTCTGAAGAAGTCTGTATAATAAAGACGAAACCTAGGTCAAATTCGTGTATCTGGTCTGTATATTTGACTCTACCATCTCTGGTCAACAGGGTCCTTCCTGGTGTTTTCTGTCAACTTTTTTGTTGTCTGCCATGTTGCTGATAAACGTTTATCAGCTGATTGTTGGTACTTCTCTCAAAAAATGCTTCAGCATTGTTTTCCTCAGATATACTATTAGGCACCTGGTTGCAGCTACCTGTACTCTCATTTCTCCTAGTAATACTTTTCTCTCTCTTGTTTGCAATCCACTTAGATTTCCGCATTATATTCTCCTGAACAGCACTAGAAACACCAACTACACTTCCTGTAGCTGACATCAACTCACAAGTTTCCTCTGACACACCTCCACCCGCTGATTGGTTATTCTCTCTGTTGCCCTCATAGTCAGCCAAATCTGTATTCTCTCTGTTGCTCTCATAGTCAGCAAAATCTCTATTATTTTTTTTCATTTTACATTTAAGTAAAAGTTTATTTTCTTTGATGAACTTATCTTGAATACTAATAAATTTGGCTTCAAAATTCTCTACTGACAAATTGACTTTTAGTTTAAAAAAGAGCTCATGGATTTCTCCATTTAAATCCTTGACCATTTGCTTGTTCAAAACTATTAGCATATCAACATACTGCAGTCTCACTTTTTCATTTTAGGCAACCCACTTCTCTAAGAAATCAGAGGGAATGTCATTTCCTATTGGCATGATAGGAATCCTGAGGCCTTTCGGTACCCTTTGCACTTGCAAACATCCCTCGAAGTTGAGATTGTCCCACTGCAGCCTTTTTAATCTAAGTAGGTTTCTTTCCAAATATTTAAAAGCCTCATTTAAATTTGGAACTCTGCATATCGTATTAGCAGATGCTGCTCCACCAGAAAGATCCAAAGGCACTGCTAAACAACCCAGTAGGGCGTCATCAAACCTCTGAAATCCACATTAGTACTGATATTGTTTGCAGTCACAGGATGGCTAATACAACCTTTTGATTTAAAATGATAGACCCATTAGGTGTGTCATTCTGCGTAAAATATGACGGCAATGCCAAAACACTGGAACTGGGTTGCTTATCCATAGCTGTAACAAAATTTAACCACAAGAAAACAAAAAAAACTAATGAACTAAAAGTCAAATAAAAAAGCTGGAAGGATAACAAAAGTTCACATTTAATAATAAAACATCCAAGAGTAA
>NC_056746.1:718298016-718380516 GCF_019279795.1 Protopterus annectens | reverse complement strand
GAAAAACAAGGAGCCAGTCTCATAGAGCAGAGGTTAGTCCTTCATTTGAATATACCTGAAGGATCCATGAGGGTTTACTAGCTCAGCAACCTGTGGAGGTTTATTCTTAGTTAGACAGTTTTTTTTTAACACACACATGAAAAAGGAGAATTCCAGCATGACAACACACCATGAACAGCAACTATAGAACTATATTTAAGAAAACACTTTCACCTGACCTTCATCAGGTCCATTTGACAGAGTGGTTTTCAGAATGGTTTACAGTCTGATCTTTAGAAATGCCTGCTTTTCTGGGGCTATTTACAAATTTCATTAACCCGTTTATATTATATGTAATATGAGAGGATGTGCCTGCCCTTGTGGTGGGGGGGGGGGGGGCTCATATTCCTTGAAGCACATTATAAAACTTTATTGCAGGACCTTTTTCAAGTCTTACTTGACTTTACCAATGCATGTAATATGAGAGGCTGTGTTCAATTTTATCTAGCTCATATTTCCTGAAATATAGCATGAAAGACAAGTCTTCTCTTGTTTGGGAAAAAAAAAAAAGATTACAGTGCCTGCTTTTATGGGGCTCATATCCATGATTTATGTTATCAGTCTCCATTCTTCTTTCTAATGAAGGCAGACATTGTTTTATGCAGGGAAGGTAGTCAATTAAAGCTAAACTAAATTATTCACATTTTTTTTAAATGTGCACATCCAGAGAAATAGCTTACAATGAAAATAAGTCAGAGTACTTGTCTTTACAGAGTTCATGTATATGCCCAAGTAAGGTGGGAAATAAGTACATTTTGGTCATCAACACTTTTAGTATAGGATTTTTGTGTCCATTGAGTAAAAATTCACTATGTTGTGAATTTCAGAATAAACAAAATCTATAGAAAATAAATAGTTCAGATCTTATTTGTTCTAGTTCAGTTCTAACCACCCAATCTCACAATAATAATTGCTACCCCCCTCTCCTCAGCCATTCTCATAGGAGGCTGTATCTATACACACTCCTCTGGGAGCCATCTTTAAAATGTAGTAAGGCAAATAACTTACATCCCCCATTATAAACATACATTTTACTTAATTGTTGTATAAATCTTGCGGTCCAGTTTAGCCCCGCTCCACTTGCCCTCGCTGTGCCCGGGCTCAATCCACACCCCACCATGCCCCCTATTCCCACCCCAGTACTATTAAATATACTATCCTAGCCACTCCCCCTGCATCTTCCTTCCAACCAGCATCTCACACATCACCAAGTGACACTCCCTCTCTACAACCCAACTTTCCTCCTTCCTTTCCTGCCAAATCCTGGTTGAAAACTGTGCCCTATAATGGCCAGGCCCCTTGCTATACTTGCATCAACAAAAACACTAATATTTTCTTTACTTCCCCTGATGCTCATACTTTATCTCCTCACTGCCTATGAAAACCAGTACCACCATGGATTCCACTACCCAAAATGTCAAACTACCACCCCAGACTTCTCTTACAAGTTAGCTCACCTAACTATCCCCCACACATCCAAACCCTCATCCTTTTTACCTCATCACCCAATTAAAACCTTAAAATCTAATATAAGGGACAAGCATTATCTAAGACTTATTCATAAGTTTCTAAAGCTCATAATCAGATTTCAATATAACCTTGTTACAGATGGAGACATCCATCCCAACCTTGGCCCATCTCCACCTGGTGACAATAGCTCCTACACCACCAGCCCCATCAATAAACTACACCTTAACAGTCCTGCAAACACTCTCCTGACATTTCACTTGAACATTCAAAGTATAAATAATAAAATCCCCAATCTGCATACCCTCTTAGCAGTTCATTCCCCAGACATAATGTGTCTTACAGAAACCTGGCTTAAACCTACTACTGCCAATAATGAGGTATTACCCTGGGCTACAGCATACACTGATTGGACCAAACAGCTAAGAAGGGAGGTGGGATAGCACTTCTTTACAAAAATACATTAAGTGTTAATAGAGATCCAGTTCAACCACCCCCATTTAATAATGCAGAAATCCTCATTACCAAACTGCAAATTAACAATAGTAAGAGTATAAATATTTTCTGTGTCTACGTTCCCCCAGGCAATAAAATAAACACTCTGGAACATATCCTCCAATGGTTATCCACTATTTATTCCCAAGGAACTATTGCTCTTGGTGACGTTAACACTGACTGGTGCACCTGCTCAGCTGAATCCCCTGTCACCCATATAAATCTGTTGGGTTGACAAAAATAATAACCTCTCTCACTAGGATTAGTAAACCCACCAACAAGGAACGTATCTTAGATTGGGTATTTATCAATAGCCACGCAAGCTTGTATACAGCTGGGACTCTCCCCGATGACCTAAATGGTCATTCATTAACTTATATTATTAAGCATAAGGCAGAAACCCACCACAAGACTATGTACAAAACAATCAGAAATAATACAAACTTCAATCCTACTAACTTCCTAAATGAACTTAAATTGTTCAACTGGTCAGTCCTAAAAAACCTACCACTAGATGAAGCCATAACTTTCTTAAACAATAAATTCCTTAGCATCTTTGACTCCAGTGCTCCTGCACATACTATAAAGACTAAATCAAATACTGCTCCATGGCTCAAAAAGGAAACTAAGATAAAATTCAAACTCAGAAATATAGCCTGGACCAAATGGCAAACAACTAAGCCCCCCTTGACCAATTGAAATATCGTCAACTTATAAATGATACAAAAAAATACCTAATTTTGCTAGAGAAAACAAAACTACTACCACAACCTCCATTTAAACACCAAAACTATCCCCAAAAGTTTTAATGGTATTAACTGACTTCTTCATCTAGGACAATCTACTACCCTAACCCCATCAAACTACACCCATAAATCCCCAGAAACTATTGCCACTGCCTTTAATAACTTTTCCACTGAAACTATTCAGCATTAGCTAACCAACTTACTCCCACCCACTATAACTCTACCACTAACACACCCACTTCTCATCCCCCCTTTAACTTCCAACCTGTCTCTACCACCTTTATCCGATCGCTTATCAAAAAATGAAAACAAACCACCTTTTCTGCTGACCTCCTTCCTGCAGAGTACCCGGAAAAAGCTGCTGATGCCATAGCATTCCCCATCTCTGACCTAATCAATAGGACACTAACTGATGGAACTATCCCCTCAATCTGGAAAATATCCAACGTTATCCCACTCCACAAAGGTGGAAGCTCAACAGAGCAGTCCAACTACAGACCCATTGCCATTCTCTCACCACTAGCCAAATTAATGGAGAAGTGTATTTATAAGCAGTGTATGGACTATCTCATTCAGAATGGTCTGCTTGCCAGTTCTCAGCATGGCTTTAGACCAAATCACAGCACCACCTCTGCCCTCCTTTCTTTTACAAATACCATATTCTAAAATAGGAACAACAACAGGCTATCTTCAGCCCTATTTCTAGACCTGTCAGAGGCCTTTGATATGTTTAACCACGAATTACTCATCCATTCCCTAAAATCCATCTTCCTAGATGACCATGCTATTCAGTGGTTCCTATCCTATCTAAATAGCAGACAACAGGCTGTATTATGGCAGGGCAAACTGTCCACCCTGCTACCTCTCACCCTTGGTGTCCCTCTAGGCTCTATTCTAGGTCCTCTACTCTTTTCTATCTTCATCAACAATCTTCATATTGCCATCCCTGATGCAGCCTGCGTTCAGTATGCAGACTATTATACCCTGATCTGTATGGCCTCCTCTCCTTTAGGCCTGCAAACATTAACACAAAACACATTTAACACAGTTGAAAATTGGTTCTCTAATCACTGTCGGTTGTTAAATCCCAACAAAACTAAACTGCTCCTCTCTACCCCCACCAGTAGATCCACCCTAGTTTCCTTCTCCATAATATCCAACAATGGTACCTGTATCTCTCCAGATGACCATACTAGGCTTTTAGGAGTAATATTTTATTTTACTTTATTTTACATTTGTTAACCGGGAGAGTCCGACTGGATGCAGGTCCATTTTCAGCAGAGGCCCGTGGAGAAAAGCTCCAAGTTAGTTAATTTACAAGTTGGTTAATAGTGGACAATAATCTCAAATTTGACCTGCATATCAATAAAACTATAAAAAAAATTAATAAGAAGCTTGGCTCATGATACAGAATCAAACCTTTTCTAACTCCATTAGTTAGGACTGGAATCACCCACTCACACCTACTCTCTACATTTCTATATGACTCCCCCATACTCTCCACTTTGAGCAAAACTGAACTTAGTAAGCTCTCTCATTGTTACAACCATATTGCCTGATTTGCCATAGGCTCAAAATATAGGGCAAATCACTGTCAAAACCTCAGTCTTCTCGGGTGGCTAGAACTGCATAGCCTACTTTTGTAAAATCAGCTTATAGTAGCACACACAATTCTGTACCACCCTGAAAATACTCTGGCACTCAAAAATATCATAAAGCCATACAGTAATTCAAGGCAACTACAATCATCCAATAAACTGTTGGTCCAATCCCACAAAGCCATTACCTCAACTGGTGACTCCCCGTTTGCCAATGTCATTGATAAAACTTGGAATTCACTTCTATCTAACCTTACCCTCAAACCTTCTTTAAGTCTCTTCAAAAAAGGCCTCAAACAGTATTTTAAAGAGTACTGGCTTTGTCCCTGTACTTAACCTGATTAATTACTACTTATTCAATGCCTTATTTAAAGTAATATTGTATGCATCTCTTGCTCATATTAGCTTGCTGCAACCTGTTGTTTTTGTATACTGTTACACACTGGGCTGGATTCACTATGGCTTGCACGGAGTCTAAGAGTAGAGTAAGACTCCATGCAGGTATCATGTCTGATGAGCGATAAAGGAACAGCCTGTAGGGGCGTGTAAGAGAGCTCTTAAAACGGCACTTACATAGACAGGGCTGGGACATGCAAATCACCTCAAATGCAGGTGAAAGGCATGCAAATGAGGTAGATTTACAATTTAGGAAACCCGAACCTGTCCGAGTAAGAGCAGTGTTATTTGCAGAAATGTACTCAGTTGACAACTGAGCACCATTCTGCAAATAGCAAAACGGAGCCATGACAGCTCCAAATAAAGGTTGCATCCAGTGCAGGAAGCATGCCAATGGCCAAATATATGGCCAGTGGAAATGTTCCCTGATGCAAAATTAAAATAATTTTTTTTTTACGCCAATTTCCGATGTTTAACCATAGCGCAGCACCGTGCAAATGGGCTGTGCTCTAAAAACCAGAATACTAAAAATTATAACCCACAAATGTGGATTTTATTGAAATTGTTAATGTACAGTGCAAGGGAATGGCAGGCTGAAGACAACATGGCCACCGAGTAGAAGTTGCTAAGGGGGGAAGCTCAGTCTAAGACATGTAACCAAGCATTAGTAGGCAATCCTATGTAAATGACTGTTAGGATAGTGAATCGCTAGTTTACATAGCAAATGAGCACAGTCAGTGGAGTGTAGGAGTAGGATATGGGGAGTAACAGAGTAGAAGATAGGTGACATCATGAGGGGGGTATGTTCGAAAGAAGTGAAGCTCATTGGAGCAAAGTGGCATGTGTCCGCTGTCAGTTAGACATCATGGAAAGAGGTGTGTCAACAGGTAGGCCAGGGAAAGCCAAGAAATGGAAGGTGTATACCGTGGATAGCACCAGAGTTTCTTGCTGAGCATGCATGCGTGCGTGTGCGCGTGTGTAAAAGTGAGTAAGACAGAGTGCGCACGTGTAAGCGCGAGTGCGCGCGTTTAAGCCAGAGTAAGCATGTATAAGGCTGTGTAAAGAGTTGTAAGCGCGTTTGCGCTGGTCTGCATGCATTTTAACCTGAATAAGCAACTTTTAGTCCGTGTAAGCATAAGTGCATGCATGTTAGCTGCTGTAAGCATGTTTGCGCTTGTGTGCACGTCGCCCCCCCCCCCCCCCGAGGAAACAGAAAGGAAAAAGGAAGCACAACAAATAGTAGGAAGCTACCAGGGAGTACTAGCAGAGCTAGCAGGTGAAAACAATCAGAATCAGGCAATTACACAGGCAGTACACTAACCCAGCCCAGCCTAGCACTTAAAACTCTGCCAACAACAGTCCATTATGTTTCTCACAACAGACACTGCAGTAAGCTAATAGAAGTGAAAACTGAAAAAGCTTTACTGAGACAAAGAAATGTTAGGGGCTGCCATTGCTGTTATAAGGCAACATATGCAACATGCTGAGGGTGGTGACAATGGAAATGCTGCTGGACAACTCACAGTGAAGAGACGGAGAAGAGTGCACAGGCCTAGGGTAACCTACCAGGGGCTACATGAGCTGGAGATAGTGGAGCGCTATAGAGTGGACAGAGACCTCCTGCAGCACAATGTTGAGCAGTGCAGGCCATGCTTGTTGAGCTGTGCAGGCCATGCTTCACACACAGAACCAACAGAGGGGAACCCCTCCCAGTGGAAACCAAGGTATGTGCTGGCCTAAGAATATTAGCATCAGGTACCTTCCAGAGACTAACTGGTGATATGATGGGGATATCACAGGCATCAGTATCCAGGGTACTACACCAGTTCCTGGATGCCATGTCAGCACATGTCGGTGATCATGTATATTTCCCCAATTCCTGTGAGGTATTGGCCAGCAATATGCGTCTCTTCTAGCAAATAGCGGAATACTCTGAGGTAGTGGGTACAATAGACTGCACGCACATATGCATCAAAGCACCAGCCGTCGAGCAGGGTAGGGTCTACTTCAACCGCAAGGGCTTCCCCTCCATCAACTGCCAGGTCATGTGTGATGCCCAGGGCATAATACTGAATGTGTGTGCAGGCTGCCCTGGAAGCTACCATGATTCCCATATCTGGCATCTGAAGCAGCTGTACTAGACATTTGCCAATGGGGACATCCCACATGGTCACCTAGTGGGGAATGCTGGCTATGCACTGGAGCCATGGCTGATGACACCCATCAGAAATGCACACACACCTGAACAAGGATGCTATAATGAGGCACACGCACAAACACGTAATGTAATAGAGCATGTGTTTGGGCTGCTCAAGTCATGGTTCCGGTGCCTGGACACATCTGGTGGAGCCTTGCAGTACTCACCAACTACATGTACCCAAATTGTCATGGTATGTGCTATGCTACATAATATGATCCTGCAAAAACAGCTGCAGCAGGACCAGCATAGGCCTGGGAAAAACAGCCCACCACCATTGCCAAGGCCATCACAGGCAGAGCGTGATTCAGAGGAGGAACAATCTGAGCCTGCCCCAGTAGGCAGAAGGAGGCGTGTCCAGTATGCTTTCGCCTTGGCAAAGAGGCAACACATAGCACATACACTGGCTCAGTAGGAACTATGGAAATGATAACCCTCTCTGACTTGCACATAAAGTAAAAGGGATGCCTAAGTTGACACTACCTGCTTCCAAACATGTGCAGGGAGTGTAGTATGTGCATCCGACATAGGCAGCCCTGCAGCACCACCTAAGGCATGAATGCCATGTGTTAAGCAATATAAAGCAGTGCTAAACAGCAATTACCACCATGTAGTATATGCAAACAAAATTGCACACACCAACTAGCACAACTGTGGTCAGTGTTCAGTAATATTGGGCAACGTCCAGCAATGCTGGTGAATATTGAGCAATATCGGACAAGCCTGGTCTAAGTAGGGCATAGCTGAACAAAAGCCAACATGCTCATATTTGCTTAACAGGCCCTTAAGCAGTTTGGTCTGCTCAGTATGAAAATATAAAGCAGTGATGGGCCTCGAAGCCAGGATACTGTGCACTATAGCCAAAGTACTGAAACACTAAACCATGACAGTATTGCGGTGGTCCACCTATATGATGGAATGTTGATAAGTCTATGCAAAGTATTCCATGAAAACACTGCAGACACAACATAATCATTGTTGAGTTATGACACAAAGGTGACTCCTGCAGTGAGAGCAGAACCTAACTTCCAACATACACAGTATAAATGTTAATATTGGTCATGTTCGCACACGTCAGCAAATGTAGTGGACCTCAGATAGCAACATACTGAAGGTTCACACTGGGCATGCTAACACACTTAGGCTATGTCTGAACACAGCAGTGGGCCACGCATATCTGGCAGTTGCATGTGTTAACCCAGGAACCTGTCACTATACAGCAATCTGCCCTGTGCACACAGCTATATGACAACAGCCACATCTATAATATAGTGGAACCCTGACATAATCAAATATGTTCTGCAGATACTGAAGTTCTTCATGGAAACTGGTAAAGCAAAGATGATAAAGACCTGCAAACAGTATCAACAATAAACATTGTGCATCATGAACATAAGCATAGGTTCAGAGGTCGATACTAGGCTATCTGCCCTAGGGCATGTACAAACCTAGCCAGAGTGTGTTTGGCATTCGCAACCCTGTCACATTACTACACTGTGTGTGTGAATAGTAGGTCACACATGATAGCCCATGTACGTTTATGCTAGTGTGCCTCTGCCTAGCAGGGACACAGAGGATATCCCAGGGGTAAATATACAATCACCCATACAGTCATCAAGATGTCTCCAGTAGGTGATCAGTGGGTGGCTCTGCCTATGTGAAACTGGGAGTACATTCTGTAGTGAGTGGAGCCTCTGGGATAAGAATCTGTCCCTCCACAATGTCCTATTAAAATCTGTGCTGAGGTATACGTCTCTGCAGTGTGTAGCTCCAAGGGAGTCAGATATCCTAACATGGAGCATGTCCAGTAATACTGGTTTGGGTATAGCTGTAAACAACAGGCACACATCATATCTGAGTCGGTGGTAAGTGACTGAGTAGAGCTGGTGTTACTGCATCTGAACTATACAGGGCATCTGTGTGAGTCCCTAGATCTGCTTGGTGAGGACCGTCCATGGCCAGTACAGTTGCTGCAGGTGTCAGGTAAGGTACACCCCAAATGTGGCATTGTAACCAAGCATGGATGTTATGAGTATAGGGGCACAATGGCCTCACTCGATCTAGATGTGAAACCATATGGGATAAGGTGGCACACATAGCAGGTGTGTCCAACCACTTTGGCAATGTGAATGTTAAAGGCGACAGTATGAACAAGTGATGTCCCCAAACCCCTAACAATCCCCACCATATGTAATGGAGTACTACCTATGTGGTAATGTGTGGGCATGTTGTTACTCCCAAAGGAGATGACTATGCAACTAATGGCATTTAGCTGTAGGCCATGGCTCAGGCACCAGTCATCCATCTTTGTGAGACCCTGACTGAGAATGCATATGGCAGCTGGAGAGTTGATAATGGCACCCAGTTTGCAGTTAAGTGCAAACATGATCAGCCATATTCCCCTGTGATAGCCTGTACGTAAGACAAATATATACTGAACAAGAGAGATCCCAGGACCATGCTGTGTGTGATGCCATGTGTAACTGGTGTATAGTCAGACATGGCACCTGCAATCCTCACCATGTGGGTGCTATCCCTGATCTAGGTATCAATCCATTGTGTGAGATATGTGTCCAAATTGACGCTGGTGAACCTATGCATAATTGCCCAGTGGGTTATTGTGTTTAATGATTTTGCAAGGTTCAGGTAGGCTGTGTGGATAGCCATCCAAATGTCGATGGACCTGTTAGACATTTAAAGAATACCTATGGGTTCGAGAGGCAAGATCTGGCCACAACAATGCTGAAATGAGTAGGACACAGTGTCTGTAGGTTCCCGATGTCTATGTGTAGGAGTCCTATGACAATATGCTCCATAGCTTTGCAGAACAGGCCACATAGGCTTATAGGGCAATATTGTCTGTGGTCCGTTGTGGCACCAACTCTGTGGAGCAGGACCACTGTCACAGTACACCATTCCTTGGGTACATATCCTGTGGTAACTCCGATATTTAACAGTGATGTAATGTGAGGGTTGCGTTTGTCATGATGCTCGTGTATGATGCAGGCTGGGACACCATCTGGTCACATTGATACTGTGATGTACACTGTGGGGAGGGCAGCACTCACCTGTTACTGTGTGATGTCAGGGAGGTTATATCTGTTGGGATGGATAGTTGCTCCTTAGGTGGGATGGGTGGGAGACATCTGCACTGAACCTGTTTGCCAGGATGTAGGCAATGCCATTGGGTTCAGGGTAGGTTTAGGCAGTATGCAGTAACCCACAGCATATCAGTGAGTGTCCACCCAGGTTCTTGACATAACTGAAGAAGGCCGTGTGATGGTCCTACGTGTCAGGTGCAATTGTCTGCTAGAAGCGGCCCTTAGAAAAGTCCATGAGTGATTGTAGCTGTCTGGTAGTACAGATGATAGATGCCTTCCCTGTCTGGGATTGTGCTCTATCATGTAGTAGTGTCCTCTTGATGTTGTAAAGCATATTAATGGCTGGGGTCTACCAGACAGGTCCCCTGCCATTGTAGTAGTGGGTCTTGTTGTTATTTGGGAGAGCACAATCCATGCAGTCCACTAGGTGTCCATAGAATGTGTATGTAAAGGATGCAGTAGTGTGAGCCGTATATGCCAATGTCTCAGGATCTGCTTCGGTGAAGTGAGATGTTGGCTCATGAGAAGTTCACCAAGATTACCCAGGATGGGTGTGTGGAGAGTATATGCATGTCCTGTGAGATACATGTATGTTCTGACCTTACCAATGAGGGGTATATCGCTGGTGTGGAACATAGAGTCCCCATGCTGGTGATGAGCAGGTCCAATATGTATTCCCCCTTGTGGCTGTGCTGACTGGTTGTGCCAAAGCATATGAGTCCACAAATTGTAGTGACTGTTGGGGGAGGTTGTCGAGGCTTGAGTAGTATCCCCAGTCAATATGTGTGTATATGAAGTCATACAATATAATGGTGTCTGTGGAGACCTGCATATTGCATAGTTGGTACAAAAGTCGAGTGTGGTTCCTGAGTTTGGGAGTGTGTCCTGTAGCAGGCAACAAACTGAAAGGCAGCATTGCACAATGGTAGTTGTCTACGTATGGTCTGTGATGCTTTGGGAAGTGCTACTAACCTGGAGGTGTGTGTATCTGTGATGTATATGGATACTCCCCCTAGTTGTGTTGCCTGTTCCAAGTCTTGTTGTCAGACAGCATGGTATGGAACATAAACTGGTTGTGCTGGTGTGCATAAGCGAGCCTGAACCAGGTGTCTGTCAGTGCATAGATATTGCTTTCCTCCATACTGAGGAGAGTCCTGAGTGGCCACAATATGAGGTTAACACAACTTTTGTTGAGCAGCATTACACTTAATTTCATTTAACCTTTAATGTTTATGGAGGTGGGCTTGTCTTCTGAGCACTGCATAAAAAAGGCACTCTGGTGGTAGCAAGAGCCTTAGCCAGCACACCAAAGTCTTAGGGTGACAGGTGCAAGCTGTCCATAGTGAAGCTATGTGGCATGTTGAGCATGTCACCATACGCTGACAGACACTGTATCCCCTATGAATGAAATACATTTTTTAGCCGACTGTTAAATGTGATATGTGTGTCCGTATACTGTGACATCATAATTGGTGGGTGTAAGATGCTAGACAAGGTCAGGGTCATACTTGTCTGGGCTACATGATCAGAGTGTACCTCCATGTATCATGCCATGTGGTCCGGGGAGTAATGACTGAGGTGACACACACCAGCATGGACAATGATGGTGCTAGTCTTGTACTTGCATTGGAGTGACCTGACTGCCTGTGTTATGTGGCAGATCCTGGCACCCAACAGACAGCCCAAAGTGACTATTCCCTTGTCAGGGCTGGTGAGTGGTACGTCATTGTGTCTGAACATAAGTGTCACCTATTACAAGTGTATTAGGTGTGTTGTTTAGCCCGAAGGGCAGTGACTGTGTGGAACACTGACATTGTGAACTTAGTGATATGTGGGTATTGTAGTGGGGTAGCAGGTGTGTGTGTGTCTGCTTTGGAGGCCTCTGCTGCTTAAGTAGAGTACATTTACAGCATCCGATTATGTCAATGTGTGCTAATGTGGTTTGAGTGCTGTTGCTAGAGGATATGTGAGACTGATATGTGGTGTATGTGATTACCTTCACCACCTGATACACTGTGCCAGTCATGGGTCGAGAGACTTCAGCTCCCTGTATGTCTATATAGGTGCATCTCACACATATATCTGAGTTTGTCGGGAGGAGGAGAGGGTTGTCTGTGTACATGAGGCAGATGTGACATTGTGTCAATATCACAATATCCACCAGCTGGACTGAAGCGTACACACAAAACCGACCCCTGGACATGGCAGGATATTATCATGACATACTCTGTAGCCTGATCACAAAGGATCAGTAGGGTGTTAAGCATGTAAAAGAGTATAACAGGGATTACTGCTCATGTTCGTTAGTGTGTTGTAAAGAGGAGCTGAGAAGGAGTCCAGACTGAATCATGGCACCTCCTTCAGCTATGTCATAAATATCAATGTACACACATATATGTCCTGAGTCAGGGCCAACTGTACCTGAGTGTCAATGCTGACATCATGACAGACAGGCCCATATGTACATACCCATACCCCACTGACAATAGTCCACATCATCATACCAGGAGATATCACATGTAGAATGGATGAGCAGCTACCCCCACTGCCAAAAGCATGGCAGCAGGTGGAATACATTGATTCCCAATATGTGTCATGCACAAACTACAGAACAAACAGATCATGCACCTGAACAGTTAGCTGAGCCGCACCACCTACACAGGATGTGGAACCGTTGAATGTGTCAAAGCTACATATGGCACTCCCCACAAGTGTTGGTGCACAACACAGTATGGGAAGTCAAGTCCAGTACGCCTATGAGGTCTGATCTGCAAGGTCATGGAGTCCATCATGATTGCAGTCATAAACAGAGCTATTGGAAGCTGACACACAAACAACCCTACCAACTGTGGTATGTTCATGTGCGGATCATGGTTCCCAAACATGCTAGACTGTTTGCAAGGCAGCCACCCAGGACATACATCAATGAACACGTCTACACATGTGTCACATATACTTTGAATAGCCCTTTATCAACATCCCAGACACATGTAGTATCCACAAAACCAAGAAGCTGTGCATAAATATGTGTTGACATATGACGGAATGTCAATGTGTGCACAGATAGGTCACACAAGGTAAGGATACTGAGGTCATGTTCAAGCTGTTGACACCTGCTGACCCACATGGACCATTCCTGGAATGGCATAAAACAAATTGTACACACATCACCATGTCCAGTCTGATTATGTCACCATCCTATAAATACAGCAGGAGAAGGGAAACCAGCTAGTAAAGCAAATAGTGAGCTGTGTTAGTGCATCTCTCTCTAGAATCATAACATAGTTAGGAAGGGGTTTGAATTCTGCAAGCAGTGAGTGTGTGTGTTGTGTGCAATTGTCTTTGAAAGGAGTGCCCTTTTTGGAGACTGGGAAAACACACTAGAAAATGTAAATTCCTCTTTGGAAAGACTGATGATGTCACCATCCTAGAAATACAGCTGGAGAAGGGAAGCCAGTCAATAAAACAAATAGCGCACCATGCTAATGTGTCTTTCTATAATATTATAACATAGGTAGGTAGGGGTTTGAATCCTGCAAACGCTGACTGTGTGTGGGGGGTGTGTGTATGTGGGCAATTGTCTTTGAAAGAGTGCGCTTTTTGGAGAATGGGAAAACACACTAGAAGATGTACATTCCTCTTTGGAAAGACTGATGATGTCACCATCCTAGAAATACAGCAGGAGAAGAGAAACCAGCCAGTAAAGCAAGTAGCGTGCCATGTTAATGCACCTCTTTCCAGTATCATAACATAGGTAGGGGTTTAAATCCTGCAAAGTGTGTGTGGGGGGTGTGTGTATGTGTGCAGTTTCCTTTGAGAGGTGTTCTTTTTTGTAGACTGGGAAAACCCAGTAAAGGAGGTACATTCCTCTTTGGAAAGTCTGATGATGTCACCATCCTACAAATACAGCAGGAGAAGGTAAACCAGCCAGTAAAACAAATAGCACGCCATGTTACTGTTTCACTCTCTAGTATCATAACATTGTTAGGTAGGGGTGTGAATCCTGCAAATGCTGACTGCGTGTGTGTCACTGTTGGTCAACACGGTGTGGGTTTTGCTTTTACTATGGTATGTCATAGTATGATGACAACAGTAAGTGCATTGCAGACATCAGGTATCTGCGTGGCAAATATATATGTGTACATGTCCCCTCAATCAGTACATAGATGTGAATATATATATACTCACATACTTGTAAACAGCCACTGCTGTACATATACATGCACATATATGCAGATATACTGGCCACCTTTTATGGTGGGAATATCAATTATGGAACAGATGTGAGACATACGATTATGTAATAATATTGCACAGTGTTGTGCAGAATGCATTTCGCTATCCTCAGGCCGTATAGCCATAGCAGACCTCACTGGCTTTAACTCAGTCCCACAGCATTTAACCACCACATGACATATACCTGCACTGCTTGCTGTTTTCAATGCCACACACTACAACCTAAATAGATATGTGCACATAGCAACCTTCAAATACATGTATATGTCCTGCCTTCACTAACAGTTGCAGTATGTCCCTTGCCCTATGCACATCTGCATATACATATAGATATGGGCTGCTACCACATAAGGGGTATTCACAGAATGTAGAGTACCCTTCAGACACATCATTCGGATGCCAGCAAATAGATCTGTGTTACATACCTTACCTTTGTATGTCTCACCTCAGTCTGTTGTACCTGTTGATGTTGTTTTATTTTTATTTATTTAGGTCCTCCACTGCCTCTGTTTGTTTTAATTTTTGTTTTGGTTGGTCGGTGTCTCCAACCGCCTCTGTTTTTTTTTTTTTTTTGGTTTGGTCTCTCCAACTGTTTGTCTGTCTGTCTGTCTCTCTCTCTCTCTCTCTCTCTCTCTCTCTCTCTCTCTCTCCAGTTGCTGCAATGATATTATTGCATGTGTGGACAGCAAGTACAAGCTGCTTTTGTAGCTATCTGCACATGTGCATGTGATGGCCTCTGCACCAATTGGTGCCCACCATTTAGTAATTGCATGCAGCCTGCTGTGTGGTAATTGCAGTTCTCACTGTGATTTCAGGACACTGCTATAAAATGATAGGTTAGGTAGGCATAGGCCTTTCAGTTTTGCAAGGTGGGGACCATACTTGTTTGCTGTGGACACTGTTGTGTCAGTCAGAAGGTTGGTATATGTCTCATATCTGAAGCTGGGTTGTAGCCAGTGAAATGCATGTTGTACTAAAACCTGACTGTTGCTTCTTCAAGTACACTTTTCTCAGTGTGTAAGTTTACTCACACCTCCTAATGCTAACACTGGATACATGGGAGTATGTACTTTCTTTTGGAATTAGGGAATTAACTGGCATACAACAGTAGTTATTGCAATATATTCCTATGACTTTCCTATTTTCCCTTTACATGCACTCCTTGTAATGCATGTTATATTTCTTTCAGCACCAAGTTACTGTATATATGCTGTGGCTTAGTGGTACATCATGCAGACTGGTGAGTCCAAGGTGTGGGGTTTGAGACTGACAAGGGTATTTTATTTTGCTGCTGAGCAATACAAGGTCCTTGTCATACAGAGTGACAAAGGCACTTTGAAGCAGTTGTAAGCGAGTTGGCGCGGGTTTGCACGACGCTTACCGACACTAAGCAATGCTTAGCTCAGCTTATTGCATTTTAGCAATACCAAGCTAAGCTTAGCTTAGCTCATTTCATGTTAGCAATAGTAAGCTAAGCTTGGCGGAGCTTATCATATCTTAGCAATGCTAAGCTAGGCGCATACATGCGCACACTGGTGCAAACCCGCTTACTACTGTTTACAAGTGCTCACTCCCGCTAACCTCCGCACTCATGTCTTTGACAGAAAAGTAAATGGGGAGATAGGAATGTGGTGTTAAAGGGTGCTCAATGAGGGGAAGACAGTAGGGAAAATAGCTTGAGATGTACACGATGGGTGTGGAGAAGGTCCATAGCTGTCCATTTCTTTACCAGCAACAGCTGTGCATATGCAATACATTAGGTGGGATATTTGAAACCTTCCACCCCTGAGAGAGTGGTGAGTACATCTAAGTATGTTGTACTACCAATTATGAATATCAGGCACATGCACTGTTTGTGAACAGCTATACTGTCATTAGTACGTTACTCACATCTGAACAGTTTGTGGTTTGTGTTGGCATTAGCACAATCTGCTCAGGATGACTGGACATATTTATGTACTGTGTATGCCTACCTACACCCTTGGTTGTGCCTGACTACATGGGTGTATAGTACCCTTTGGGTAGGGGTGCAGAACTGCAGTGTGCATTACCTATTATCGTGTGATGTTTATCTTGCTGAACATGCAGAGTTGCTGTGTACCTGTAAGTCTATGAAGGCTTGTAGTCTGTCTGAGTAGCTCCCACCTGTGGACATATCCAGATGGTAGACAGAGGTCAGCCTAGTATTCTTTGACTGTGCACCACAGCAGTCTTTTCAGCACCTGAACAATAGCATTGTCACAGGTGGTTGCTAGCAGTACATGGCTACATCTTTTGCTATTTCTGTGTTGTACTTCTACATAAGGGCATGCTTGTGGAATTCATGCTACAGCTATTTGCAGAGTGTGTAACAGTAGACAAGCTGATATGCCTGTGTGTTTCTGACTCTTTCAGGCCTCAGATACTCTCACATATATATTTGAACCATCTCAGGGAAAGGTACATATAACTGGGATACACCTGTGATATAGTTCTGACATTTTTCAGTTCAGACTTTAGGTGATTCAGAGCATTTCTCTTACTACACCTTTTCTGATGTGCAAGTGGTGTCTACTCTCACTTATTGACATTTGTTATGAAGTGAGATTCAACACCTTTCTGCCTACTGTTAGTACATTTCACAGGGAGTCAGAGGGGCACAGCTAACGTTTGTTTACTAATCAGGGTCATCACTGTAGAGCAGTCACTGTTGGGAGGTCTAGCCTGTGACCTATGTTAATATGCCAGTGTGTATCCTGCTCTGATACTGTTTGAGGTTTGTAAGCTGCTACTGTAACCTGATTCTCTATTAGTATGGCTGATTCTCTTTTCACAGTCATGCCATGCAATTCAACAACACCTGCTGGTTAAGGCCCACAGAACAAGATTTGTGTTATGCCATTCCTATTTTCCCTTTACATTCACTCATGATAATGCATGTTAAATTGCTTTCAGCACCAAGTTATTGTATATCTGTTCTGGCTCAGTGGTAATTCATCCAGGCTAGTGTGTCCAAGGTCTGGGGTTTGAGACTGACAGGGTTATTTTATTTTGCTGATGAGCAGACTACAGGCCTTGTCATACAGAGTGACTAAGGCACTTTTAAGCAGTTGTAAGTGGGTTTGCGCGAGTTTGCATGATGCTTAGCTATGCTTAGCTAAGCGCACACAAGAGCATACCCGCTGACTACTGCTTAAAAGTGCTTACTCCCTCTAACACCCGTGATAATTTCTTTTAAAGAAAAGAAAATGGGGAAATAAGAACGTGGTGAAAAAGGGGGGCACAAAGAGGGTAGGACAATAGGAAATCAAGCTCGGGATGTGCAGGAAGGATGTAGGGAAGGCTCATAGCTGCCCAATTCTTTACCAGCAACAGCTGTGCATATGTTAGAAATTTAGAGTGAGATTTGAAACCTTCCACCCCTGAGAGAGGAGTGAGGACAACAAAGTATGTTGTACAGCCAATTGTAATTATCAGTTTACATGTCCAGGAGAAGTGTGTGAAATGGGCAGCTATGTATGGGGCGTACTTTTTTTGTGGGTACAGATTGCCCTTTTATATTTTTTTTCAGGTAGGAGTGGAATGTGAGGTAAAGGAAGTAGGAATATTGAGGGAGGTGGGTTGGGGATTAACAGAGAAGACAAACAAGACACATACAAGGGCAGAGTATGACACATGTGGTGTGTACACACAATTGAAGGGGATGGATATTTGGATATCGCAAGCCCATGAGCCCACAGATGGCAATAGTGGAACTGAGATCCTCACCCATGGGCAGTTACCACTGTACCTTCGCAGCCCAGGCCAAGGCTGTGCTGGGGGCTGGATAGGAGGGGCAGGCACACCCGTGAGTTGTGTCACTGTCGCCTCAAGCTGGCATAGGGGATCAGTCACGGAACACCTGATCTCACTACGCACCACAGACTGGAACCTTTGGAGGGTGAGTGGAGGCTCTCCTCCAGCCACACCTGCAGAGGGGGGTGATCCCCATCCCCTGCAGTGCTTCCACCCAAAGGTGGCACAGGGCCACTGGAGGAGGAGGTCCCGGGCTGGGCACTGGTGCCAGGTGCAATCGCCAGCTGAGGTGGGAGAGGTGGGTCCGCTGGGACCCGCCTTCCCAGTTGTCCTATGTTTAGCAGTATTTAATGGCATTTTGGGTCAGTAACAAACAACACCATTCCAAATTAGTTGTAACAGCATGCATTAGTATTCCCATTAACCAAACACACATGAATTCCAAACGCTGAACAGCAAGCATAACACATGCATATTTAGAACAACAGTGGACATTCCAACAGCATGCAGGGTTGATTGGTGGCAACAGGCCATCAGGTTTGGATATGTGAACAGGGCACATGCATCAACGTACATGCAGATATGTATAAACCAACAGGACAAATGTCCATAGGAATTAATTGTGAATACACATACCAAGTTTGGTGTGAAATGGCATCATTTGTGAACATAACATAGGGTGGTAAAATATTACATTAACAACTTAAAATACCTATACGTATACTGTACATTCCTACTAGATGCAGATATATATCCCCTACATGTATTAGTACAGTTCCCTGTATGTAACCATAGAATTGTTGATGATGGAGATGTTATGCTACATTAATATACATTCCATTTGTATTCATATATATTCATATCTGGCTGTGTTCAGGTAAAGTATCCTGCTACATTTGAGCAGTTACGTACAGTTCTAGCAATACACTGACATTTGTGGGCTCACAAGCACAAGCTGCTCATGTACCAGATTAACATGTATATACTATACATGAAACAGTTGAGGACTATAAATAGTCTGCTGAGATACTGGCATTCCCATCAGTCAGTTTATATGGGCCTAGACAACTGTGGATGTTCAGCATTTCATACAACCATACTATCTCCATAATTCAAGGGTACAACAACAACATATCCAAAATGTGGGACAGACACAGTCCAGGTATTGTACTTTATTAAAAACATTTCGCTCTTTGGTTGTGGCTGTCTCATTCATTTCATTATGTAGTGCATGCAGTATACCTTTATTCTAGACTTCTTACACCTTTATTGGTAGCTTCAAACTCTTTCTCACACTCTCTCACGTATTTTATATTTACATTTCAGGATGGTACTTAATTCCAGGTTTTATTAACATTTATTACTGGGTTACAACAATTCTTTCCAGCTGACTCACTTATTTCATATGACAGTATATACAAGGATGTATTCAAGACTTGTCTGTCCTTTATTGATGGATTAGAACATTCATTTTCAGGCTGAAGCAGTTATTTGATATTACAATACAGGTGGAAACTCTATTTGAGATGTATTTACTCTTTATTAATGGATTACAATACTCTTTTTCAGGCTGCATCACTTATCTGATCTTAGAATACTAACAGAAGCTTTATTCTAGGCTTATTTGACCTTTATTACTGGGTTACAACACTGAACTCTTTTACAGGCTGTCTCACTTATATTCTATAATAATACCAGCTGAATAATTACTAACCTGCCTGGTGGTGCAGCCTTAACAGCCTATCAGCATAGGCTTGCCGATTCTCGGAACGAACATCTGCAGCTGTAATATAAATGAAGGGATATTGGAACATACCTATCCATACTATAGGCTAGGATAGCATTTCTTACATACTTTATTACATGGATACTTACTCAGTAGTGGGGCATTGGGCATATGATGGGCCTCCTGGATCCATCGGTTCAGTTGGTCCTCCTATCATCGCTTCAGGTCCGCATGGTGGTGACAGATCTGCTCACTAGTCCTGGGAATGCCTGTGGCACTGGAAAGATCATGTGCCAACTGGTTCCACGCCTCTGCCTTGTATGATCCCCATTGAACCTGGCCCTGCATGAGTCGGCCTTCATGTTGGTGGACTAGGAGCCAAACCATATATTTAGACTCCTCTATGTCCCACCTTTGCGCTCTAAAGCGATTACCCTCTCCGACACCTGCCATCTTGACTGCAAGTGGGTACCACAATCAGTTATGGTGAGTATTCCCGCCTATGGGACTTAAATATATCTCATTTCCCGCACTTTTTTGTGATTGGCTGTTTTTGAGAATTCTAAGCTGACTGCAGACATGCTTAGTAATGGTTAATCTACCATTTCTATGTATATGTATGCTAATAGTGGCTGTTTCTCCTTAGCTGTCATGGCTTAGTGGTTCTGTGGTTTGATTATGATGCACAGGGTCCTGGGTTTGAACCTTGTCACTCTTTTATTTTAATACTGTCTAGACAGGCTAGGGGGTGTGGCTGCGTTTAAGCAACCTAGGTCTACATTGCTCCCCGGTGCCCTACGGTGCCCTGGTTGGTGCAGCGCGCACGTCCGCGGAAACACATTGTGCTGGGTAAAGCGCTTTTAACCTTTGGGCAACTCTATTGCACTGGGTAAAGCACTTTTAACCTTTCGGCAACTCTATTGCACTGGGTAAAGTGCTATTACACTATAAGCAACTCTGTTTAGCTGGGTGAAGGTATACCTGGGGGTCTTTACATTTTGTTTTGGTTTTTATATTGGAAAAACAGAAAGACCCCCTAAGAAGAAGGGTATATGAACATTTTTATGACATTTCTAAAAATAAATAAACAAATGCTTTCTTCAAACATTCCCAGAAGTGTAAGGAAATGCAGTTAAAGTTTATGGTATTGGAACAAATTACTCCTGAATTAAGAGGAGGGAGCTGGGAGACACTGCTAGAATACCGTGAACTTTATTGGCAGCTTAAATTAGATGCCACAAGGTTCCCAGGATTAAATGACAACATAAATATTGCTCCAGTTTTAAAATTGAGGAGAGCTAGACTTTAATATATTTTGGTATGGGGGGTAATAATTTATGTGTAAGGTTTTATCATGATGAATTTGATTTTTAATGTTAAGGATATTGTATTTTAACTAAATGTTAAGTTAATTGGAAGCATTGATTTAATTAATTAATTGTTGACCAGCTGATGTGTGTATATGAACTATTTAAGTGGTGATCTGTGGAGTGTAATTTTATTCAGTCCTTGAAAAAGCCTGGCAGAGGCCGGGTAAAAGCACTTGGTTGAATTTGTTCTTTTGTTGAATTTGTTCTTTTGAAAAAACGTATTAAACTTTGTCTTTATTCCAAGTTGGCTCCGAGTCCTGTGGCTTGTGGATATCTTGAAGTTATTTGGTTTGGTTTGCGCAGTGAATTAGTTCATGGCTTGTACCTTTAATTCATGGCGGAAGGAATGGAGCAGGCAAGTGGTCTCAGCACACCGCAAATGCTTAATGATAGCATTGACGAGGGGCCGGTAACTCGAGCTGAGTTTAATCATTTACTGGCTCTTTTAACTCAGCTATCTAACTCTATTCAACAAAAAAATTATGATGTTGTTGACTCAGGAATACCTTGTAATCAGTTGCAGCTACCGGAAGCACAGAGGAAACGCATTACTCCTTCTTGGACTGTAACAGGGAGTAATGGGAACGATGAACCCTCCAGAAACATGAATTACAGCAACACGCTTTAACAACAGGGGCAGGGAAGCAAGGAGGCGGTCAAGGGAATGTCCACAGTGGGGCTTCAAAAGATTTTAATTTTTATAACTGGGCTGGTCAACGCTTTTATTTCCAGCAAGGTACTGTGAACAATTTTTTAAATGAAGGTGTTGAAAGTAATTTCGGCACCTTCTGGGACAAGCTTTACACTTTGAAAAGTAAACAGCTTGAGATAGATTATTTAAGGGAATGTGTGCGAGTAAAACGCATTCCGAAAGGTTTGCGTTTTTATAAATTCCCGAATAATATTCAATCTGGAACAGTGTTTTATGAAAAGTTATGCACAATCTTTGACAATGTTGGTTTGGAAATGTTGAATTTAATGATTTTAGAATATGAAAGTAAAACGGAAGTTTTATTAAAAGATTTGAATGTTTTGAATGAAAAAATGACTAATGATAGAAATTTTATGAGTATAAAAAGGGATTATGAAAAAATGTTTGTTGAAGTGGACCAATTTTGCAATAAAACCTTAAGTCGAAAAATAAAAAAGCTGGATAGGGACTTACAGGAATACAGGGAGGGGAAGGCCTACCCGAACCCCATTAGGGGAAAGAAAGGTCAAGTCAGTTTGAATATACACTGTAGTGGGGATGAAGAAGAAAATAATTTAAATGTTGATGAATTGAATAATATAACAGACCCACCCCCAGAAGAAGTGAAAGGTTAGCAGAAAGAAATAGGAAGTATTCAGTCCAGGATTTTCAGGATCCCCCCAGCAGAGGGGGGGGAAGGGGTTCAGACACCAACAGCAGACATGGAGCAATGTATGCAATCGAACATAGAAGTAGGAACAATTTCCCAAATTTAGAGTTACATTTTAAGAAACAAATTGTTTATAGGAAAGAGATTTTTTCTATTTTTAATTACACTGATTTGATTCCCACACCAGAATACTTTAGCTTATTCTCAAAAGGGCTCCATTATGTTCCACTTAAAACTATTAATGTTACTGAGACAATAGTAGATTTAAAAATGTTTTTAAGACAATTGAATTTGAAAATATTTTTTAATGGAAAATTGAAACCAGATCAAAATTTAACTAGGACAAGTACTTTTAACCAACCCATCCACCCCATCCTGAATATATTTGGGGAATTAGTAGAGAAGGATTTGAGACATATGAGAACAAACTCACATCAGTTCCAGTTTAGTAACTTGGACGCATATGAATGGGACTTGATGCAACTACTGAAGAAAGAACATTGTAGAATCATGAAACCAGATAAGGGAGGGGGGTGGTGTTGATGTATAAGGTGGATTATGATACTCATATTTATGAAATGTTACAGGATGAAGAACAATATGAAGTATCATCCATAAACGAAATCAACATAGCCCAGTCCAAAATTAAGTATTTGTTGTATGACCACTTATTGCAAGGTGTGATTAATGAGATTCTATATAGTTTTTTATATGTAGACAAACCCAAGATCCCAGTTATTTTCGGGATACCGAAATCACATAAAGGGTTAGAACAATTGAAGTTTAGATCAATAGTGGCAGGGTCTGGAAGCATAACAAAACCATTAGCTAAGTTTATTGATGAAAAACTTAAGGTATTTATATCTACAATTGAATATATTTGTAAGGACTCTTGGGAATTCTTAAAAGAAATTAACCATGCATGGCTCGACATCCAGCTTTGGATGGTTACTATAGATGTGGTAGAACTGTTCCCCAGTATTCCGCATCAAACAGGATTACAATGGTTTGGGAAAGTTTTAAGCAAAGAAACAGGTTTAGATAGTAGGAACATTAACTTGATGGTGGAATTTATGGAAATAATACTGGACAATAATTTCATACTGTTTAATGGTGAATTTTACAGGCAAAGAAAAGGGGTGGCGATGGGAACTCCTTGTGCCACAGTGTATGCTAATTTAGTCTTACACTATTGGGAACAAAAGTATTTGTTGAACAGTTCATGGAAGGGAAATATAAGATTTTACAGACAATATTTGGACAATATTTGTTTATTATGGTCTGGCACAAAGGATGAATTAAAAATGTTCATACAGTATATTAATTCAAGCACAATTTTTTTAAGATTCACCTATGACATTGACTTGAATGAATTGCACTATTTAGACATTAAATTAATGAAAGATTATACCAATTCGAGGTTTCAATCTCAAATATTTAGAAAGCCTACTTTTTCAAATGCTTATCTGCACTTTAATAGTGGGCACCATTTTTACCAGAAAAAGGGCATTATCAAAGGGCAGTTAATCAGGGCCTCAAGGATGGCCAGCTTGATGGAAAGTTTTAACAAAGAAATGGACACACTTAGAGGATTGTTTTTGGAAAAAGGATACCCTGAATATTTAATAGATAATATGATTCAAGAAGTTAGGGATAGTAGAGAGGTTAAATACCCACCTTTATTAGGGTCAGGTCATACATTGTCTCATGGGGAACAACAAAAAAAGAATTTTGAGCTTGAAAATAATAACAATTTTGTGTACACATTTTCTAGTAAGGCACAAGAAATGGAAGCTATTATTTCAAAATACTGGCCGATTCTGGGTATAAACGAAGAATCGAAAGAATTGTTTTTGGGGAATCCTCATTTCATAAGGAAGAGAGGGGCTAATTTAAAAGAATGGTTTGAAAGAAAAGAAAATGCTAAGATTAACAAGAACAAAATGGGTACATTTAAGTGCAATCATTGTAATCAATGTACTGCTATGTTAAACCAAGGCACATTTTATTTACCGCATAGAAAATTTGTGGTTAGATCTGATAACTATTATAACTGTGCGTCAAAGGGAGTGGTATACCTCGGGGTCTGTACATTTTGTTTTGGTTTTTATATTGGCAAAACAGAAAGACCCCTAAGAAGAAGGTATATGAACATTTTTATGACATTTCTAAAAATAAAGAAACAAATGCTTTCTTCAAACATTCCCAGAAGTATAAGGAAATGCAGTTAAAGTTTATGGTATTGGAACAAATTACTCCTGAATTAAGAGGAGGGAGCTGGGAGACACTGCTAGAATACCATGAACTTTATTGGCAGCTTAAATTAGATGCCACAAGGTTCCCAGGATTAAATGACAACATAAATATTGCTCCAGTTTTAAAATTGAGGAGAGCTAGACTTTAATATATTTTGGTATGGGGGGGGTAATAATTTATGTGTAAGGTTTTATCATGATGAATTTGATTTTTAATGTTAAGGATATTGTATTTTAACTAAATGTTAAGTTACTTGGAAACATTGATTTAATTAATTAATTGTTGACCAGCTGATGTGTGTATATGAACTATTTAAGTGGTGATCTGTGGAGTGTAATTTTATTCAGTCCTTGAAAAAGCCTGGCAGAGGCCAGGTGAAAGCGCTTGGTTGAATGTGTTCTTTGGTTGAATTTGTTCTTTTGAAAAAACGTATTAAACTTTGCCTTTATTCCATATTGGCTCCGGGTCCTGTGGCTTGTGGATATATTGAAGTTATTTGGTTTGGTTTGCGCAGTGAATTAGCTGGGTGAAGTGCTATTAAACTATGGGCAACTCTGTTTAACTGCATAAAGTGCTAGTAAACTATGGGCACCTCTGTTTAGATGGGTATAGCACTATTAAACTATGGGCACCTCTGTTTAGCTGTGTAAAATGTTGCTTAACGGCAGGCTATTATATATCTGAGTCTTTTAAAAATATATATTTTGTTCGCTGATACATTGGCCATGTCACTGCTTTTAATAACATTTTAATCATATTTGTCTGGTATTATTTCAAATACTGATTTAAAACATGAATAAGAAGGGGAGTGCTGGGACTCAAAACATGAATGTCTTCTCTTTGTGCATATGCTCTACCATTATGCTATTTCTATTTGGATTAATTTACATAAGTAGTTCTTATATGCACTTCAATGTCACAAATGCTAACTGTGGTTAAGTAATGGGCACACCCGCGTAAACAAGCACAAATATGGGCAGCTATATAGTGGATTTAAAGAAAAAAAATGTTTCCATTTTATAACTCTGATGGGGGTTTACAGTGTCAGGGAGTGTGGTGTTGGGTGCATGTACATTTGAGCGGACTCACTCTTGTCTGTTGACATTATGCTTTTTAAAACCTTGCAGGGGCGTGGACTTTTAGACTGCTCGGAAGTCGGACATGCCCCCTGCTCGCCTACTCAGTCCGTGTAAGAGTTACGGATGAGTCAGCGTGCCCTCATGATTATTCATGGCACGCTGACGTCATACCATTCAACTGCAGCCTCTGAGTAAGACATATTAAGTCTTACACAGAGGTTTTGTGAATCTGGCCCACTGTGTATATTGTGAGTACCTACTAGAGGGTTTTGTAAATATGTTTGACTCATATCTGCTATGTTCTATCTGTGTTATATAGAGCTTTTCTCCTCGGGCCTCCGGTGAAAATGGACATATATCCAGTTGGACTATCCCAGTCAACAAATGTAAAAATAAATAAAATAAATAATTATTTGAGCATAGGCAGACTGTGCCTGTGGTGTAAAGAATGCAGTAATGTGGAGTGAGGCTGTGGGATAACAATTTTCTCTGTACTGCAAATTCAAGAAATTTTGTTAAATGCAGACCAAGTGACTATACCATCTATATCTGGAAGTTATGGAGTATCCACAATGAGGGGTAGGGTGCCACTGGTCCCAGAGCATGGGTCTATGGTCTTATTTATCAAGCCTAGCAGCTAGTAAGGTCTCTTCTGTTCAGATTCTTTCTCACCCCAGGTTACAGTTGGTGATGTCAGCAGAAAAGAAGGTGAGATGCTGTGTGCCTGGATAGATAAAGAGCTGGAAACAGGAAGGCACCAGGAAGATGGGCAGCTAACAAATCTCCTGAGGGAGAGGGTGGTACTTTGGGGCCACTGGCAGTGCTAGGTGATGTAAGAGGCTGATGCAATCAGTCTGTGGATGTTGGCCATCAATAAAACTAGGAAGCTAGTAATTAGTCCACTTCTTCCTGCAAAACAAAGAAAGGAAAATACAAATCCCAAGTAAGCAGTAAACAACATTGTCAAACTCCTGAGAATGTCTATGTTTGCACATATCACAATATCACAAAATATCTGAGTGACTTATTTCCTGATTTGTTAGTTCAGCAGATAAACAGTAACAAGGCAGTTTACCTACCATGGTCCATACTAAACAGTTCTAGAAAGACAATGTTGCGCAGTCCTGATTAGCTAAAAAGGCTGTGAGAAACAAAGAAGGAAATGCTCAACCAAAAATAACTTTTGGATGAACATGGGAATTAAACTTTTGCGTTGTTTCCACAGTTTTACTTTCTTGATTGGCTTTTTCTTTATATTAGTACCAAGAAATAGCAAGCCAATTACCAGTTAATAGTCATGGTATTTTAGCTGAATGATTTATGACTTAGTTTCCTGAGAGTGAAGCACACTTTTGATGGAAATGCTCACATTTACACTGGGGTTGTGATATCCAGTATGATCTATCAGTTTAACTCCATTTTTAAAAGTATACCTTTTTTGTTTCCTTTGAGTGGTCTTATGGGGAGCCTACCCAGGATGGAGAGGTGGAAACATACATGGTCATAGAAATCATGGCAGTGTTTGACCAGTTAGTTTCTGAGAATTTGGAGTCAGATAAGTGGTGTGCCACCCCAATTTTGAACCTATTTACAGTTTTTCCTACTTAAAAAACAACTGAAACCATTACACTTTGCATGGTATATTACCAACTATGTGTTGTATTTACCAGAACAAGTGTTGTTGATTTTTCACCCAGGTATATGGCAAATAAAATAGTCCTTGCTGCTCATGTAGTTGTAGTAAGTCCAAAAAATGAGACCTACAGGGTTAACTTCCTCTGTCAAAAGCAGAACAAGGGTGGGTTCCTATGAGTTTTCCCAGCTATTTATTGCCCATAATCATCACCTAGTTGTCGGTCATGATCTTTCTGAATGTTTTGTAATCTATGAAAGTGGGAGGGGTGCTTCTTTTTGTTCAGTCCTTCTCCTGATCATTGTATTCATTTCAATCAAGCCCTAGGAGTCTTTCAGGGGTGAGGGCCCCTCAAAATGAGACACCTGCCTCTTTTAAAGTTCTGACAGAGCCAAGAATAGAATAGAATACAGTAGTCAGATGCTGTACCCCCTAGCTAGGATATCTTGGTGTAGGCTGCTTAGATTTGTGGTGAAATATCTAAGCTCTTTGGAAGCCAGAGCAATTCTCATCTCCTGTGATTGCTGGACCTCAAGAGATCTTTCTAAGGGACTCAGAAATTATAAGTGATCTAATAAGATGGTCTGCATTACTGATATTATTAGCTATTTCCATTCAGTGATCTGTTTTCCTTTTTATGGGGGAAGAACAGGGATAACCTGTTGATTGGGGTGGGCAATTTTCTTTAGCCTTGTTGTTGACTACAGTTTGAGAAGGTTACTTGCTTGACTGACTAGGCAGACCTTGGAGCTTTCACTTATCAAAGGCCCAGAGCAGGGAAGCCCAAAAAAGCTATGCCTCTATACTCACCCAGCCTCCTCAAGAAATATCAAAATGTACAAGTGAGTAGGGCAATGCCTGTACAACCTGCATTCACAAGAAGTAGTGGTGGCTTCTTACACACCTTCTTTGGGAGATTTTCCTCCATTAAAGAAGTACCAGTTATCTTGACCCAGAGGGCTAAACAAAGAATGGGGACAGGGCTATGGGTGGGGTGGAGTAGACCATGTTGAAGCAGAGCAGTCTCCAAATCACAACAAATGCATAACCCAATGTAAAAGAAAAACAAGATTATATGTATTGTGTTGAAATTCTGAGGAAAAATGTGCAGTCTATCCTTGGAATTTATAGTGGCTAATAACCTTTGTGTTCAGAAAGCACAAGTGTCATATTTCCCACATATGGCACACAAGTCATCCATATCATTACTTCCTACACAGAGGTATCTCACAGTGCCACCTAGTAAATAAGTGCAGGCCCAGTGGTGTGCCTACAAACCCACAGCCATGTGTCTGACAGTTTACAACGCTAAACCTTCTCCAACCTCTTTCTGTATCCCTACTGTGTGTGTTGCAGGTGATGCAGGTTACCTCCTGGAGCCCTGTTTGATGATGCCTATATGGAACTCATAAGGCATGGTCAAATAGCAGTACAACCTCAGCTGCATTCAAACCAAAAACATGGTACAACATGTGTTCAGCCTAAGGAAGTCATGTTTCACTGCTTGGACATGTCTACTCTACAGTATGTAACTGCAACAGCCTACCAGATATGTGAGGCATAGTGCATGCTGCAAAATGTGATTCACCATTGTCAGCAGACTAGGGTACATCTGTGCAAGACCAGGACCCCCAGCAACCATCCTGGCATCATCCAGCACCAACACAGATGGCAGTTGATCTGCAGTGAACTGGTAGTGAACTAGCAAGCATGCTAGCATTACCTTTATTTCCACAATGTTATTATGTTTTCAGATAGTGTCATAATAAGTTTAGTTGACACTGTAGGCAGTTTCCAGATGGACAAGCCAGTCCAAACTGAGTCTGTGTGTGTATGTGCGTGCAAGTGCGCGTGCGTGTGTGTGTGTGTGTGTGTGTGTGTGTGTGTGTATATATATATATATATATATATATACATATACACACACACATATATATATATATATATATATATATATATATATATATATATATATATATATATATATATATATATATATACATACACACACATATACTTGCAGAAAGATAGATACATTCTCTCACATATTGATCCTCCTCCTTCATGTAAGTTAAGGATGCACAAGTGCAGAAAGGAATCTCTTTTCTCAGTCACAGCCGGGCTGCTTAAATGAATGCTGGTACTGCACTTACATCCAATCTGCAACTTTTATGAGATGTCACGCATGCCACAAAATAGCCTGCACCCAGGTCAGCCCACCCTATTTTTTTGAGATTAATAGTTTTATCATTCATTATTTTTTATAAGTGTAATGTTATATGTCACATATATTTGTTTGTATGCTGTTATGTTTGGTAATTGTGTAATAACTGTGATTGGTCAGTGGAAAAATGTAATGTGTATTTAAACCATGTGATTAGATGCTCCTTTACTCTGAAGAAGCCATTAATTTGATGATGAAAGTGCTTAGTACATTGGAGCCTGTTTCTGCTCTTCAGTACAGTGGCTTGGTGGAGTTCGTAAATGTGTTTGTTTTATAGCCCACCCTAATAACCCTTCTTTTTTTCAGCCCATACATCAGACAAATAACTATCTTACCTGCTGCATGCACATATGTTTATAGATTATTTTAGCACAGAAAACAATAAGAATATCTTTGACAAGAGAGTTTACACTTACAGTTATTTTGACATCCACCACTTACAGCACAAACAACTCTAAAATTGCACATCTAATAGTAACTGAATATTTCGACACAGATGGTATGCACTTGAGCAGCTGGCAATTTTTTCGCATTTGACTGGACCTCCTTTTTCATACACTGTTATGGTCCAGTTAAAAGTTGGGCCAAATATTTCCATTTTAGTTTGAATTAGTTCTAGTCTTTTTGTTGTAATACACTTTAGATCTTACACAATCTCTCCTTTTTTTTTTCTTTCAAGTTTTACATTTTTTATTGAATATCAATAATTCTGGATGTTTTCTGAACTAAATTTGTTCAAAAATATTTCTCTTCTGTACTTGGTTGCTTTGTATGAAGCCAAATAGTATTAAATCATTGATGCTTTTTCTTCCTTGTTTTGTGGTTAAGCTCGAACTGCCAATAGCCTAAGAACTTTTATGCTAATCAGGGGATCCATTTTTCTCCCACAATGATATGCCAAGGCTTTCAAATGGGCCTACTTACAAGAGAATGTGGCTGCCTTTTGTTATCCCTGAGTCCACACTTTTTGGTGTAGCCTGTCTTTCCTGTAGTTCTTCTTATACCACACAGGATGTCTGACTCTCAGGTGCATGATGAGCTCTTATCTCTTTTTGGTTATAACAGTTCCTCTGAACTTTGCATTTAATTGTACTGTAGACAATGAGTCATTCAGAGCACATTTCACTATAAAATATATGTTCTTCATACTGATCACTGCTGTAGTAGCCTTAGCTACATGAGTTATATCCTCCCAAGGATATAATGGCTGGCCAGCTCCCAAAGCATCAGAGCATCTTCCACATGCGCAAACTTTCAAACAGTTTGAGCAGAACTCACTAAAAGACATGTTTGTGAAGCCCTTCAGAGTTTTTCCATGGCTAAAGAGTATAGTACTCTGAGACTTTTGAGGATCAATGGTCGACATGTGCTTTCCTTTGCTGAGCAGATAAGTTTTGCTTTAGGGGAAAAAACTTCTATTTTCTAAAATTTATTGATGTTTTATTACTGTCTACTTTAGGAAAGTTATTCCCATCCTACTGTTTCTGATAAGGATGGGAACATTATTAATAAGTGTGGGAAAATAAGAAGTTATGTACCTACCATAACGTTCCATGTTAGTTGTCTTCTCTCGCCTTCTTTCTTGCTTGATGGGTTCGGAGCCGATCCCTCGGCTCCGACTCGGCACTTGCTAAGCTCGAGAGTCACTTTTACCAGCTCGAGGCAGCCCCATATTCCATGATGCAAGGCGGAAAGTACCCAGATCTCGTTTGCTAACAAAGGGCAATAGCACCAAGCATAAAATACTTCCCAAAGGAAGAAAGAAAACTTACAGATGGAAGAAGGACCAGGTCTGAATGGTCTTCAGCATAACAGTTTCTTATCCAAGGTTTGTCCAGGCCAGGGGGAAGGAGGGAGGGTCGCAAGAAAGAAGGCGAGAGAAGACAACTAACATGGAACGTTATGGTAGGTACATAACTTCTTAATGTTAAGTTGTCAATCTCGCCTTCATTCTTGCTTGATGGGACCGCGTCCCTAGCACCTCTATCCTGGGTGGCTCAATGGAACAAACTCTTGAGGACTGTAGAGCCAAAACTGGCTCTGTCCCTGGAGGCCAAGTCCAATTTGTAATGGGAAACAAAAGTGTGAGGAGTAGCCCAAGTGGCCGCTGCACAAATAGTGTCCAAAGGAAGTCTAGCTTGAAAGGCTGTAGAAGTAGCTAAGCTCCTAGTTGAATGTGCTTTAGGTTTTGAGCACAGCTGTTTTCCCCTGAGCGTATAAATTTCCGAGATGACCGAAGAAAGCCATCTGGACAAGGTCACTTTAGAAACAGGAAGGCCTTTTTTATTAGCCTGCATGAAAAATCTCTGCTAAGAAGTCCAGGACTGCCTGAACAGGGGCAGTAAAAGGATCAATATTTTGGGCCTTAGCCCAATAAGAGAAACGTTTCCATTTGCTTGTATAAACCCTCCTGGTAGAGGATTTTAGCGAAGCTACTATGATATCTCTAACTGGGTTAGAGATCAACGGAAGCCTGGCTAAGGAAGGAAGTGGAGCAACCATGCTGTGAGGTTGAGAGAAGGTATTGACCGGTGCAGCTGACCCGATTGGTGAATCAGAAGGTCTGGCACTGGGTCCAGATGCCACGGCTGCACCAAAAGGTGATGATGGAGGAACGGGAACCAAACTTGTCGAGGCCAGTAAGGGGCAATGAGAATCAATTTGGCTCTCAAAACGGTAGCTTTCTGGATCACCTGAGGGATCAGAGGAAATGGAGGGAAGGCATAAAGAAGTCCCTGGGGCCAATCCTGGGTCAGAGCGTCTCTGGGGGGATGGCCTGATAGAGGAAAGAGGCTGAAGAAGTCTGGACATTTGCTGTTTTGGGGAGTAGCAAAAGATCGCAACATGGACGACCCCATTCCAGAAAAATCTCTTCCGCTATAGATTGCTTGAGAGACCACTCGTGAGGCATGAGGATAGCTCTGCTCAATCTGTCCGCTATAATGTTGGTTTTCCCAGGGATATGCGTTGCTACCAGAAACCGATGAGAGGAGATCGCCCATTGCCATAGTCTGAGCGCTTCTCGACACAAGGGGTAGGACTTGGTTCCGCCCTGTTTGTTGATATACCAAACTACAGACATGTTGTCTGTGTGGACTGCAATTGTCCCTACGGGAAGAAAGTCGTTGAGGGCTTGCAACGTTAAAAGCACTGCTCTCATCTCCAGGACATTTATGTGCAGATGGTACTCGAATGGCTGCCACGTCCCATGAACCATCCTGCCCTGATAATGACCCCCCTACCCGATCAGGGAGGCATCCGTGGTGACAGTGGCTATCGGGGATGGGGGTACAAAGTACCTGCCCTGGTGAACCTGAGACGATGTGATCCACCAAGCAAGATGCTCTTTGCATGTCTGTGTCACCAGAATCTGGTGACGCATTGGAAGTTGCTGGTATGACCACTGTGTGAACAGCATCCACTGAAGAAGGCGCATGTAGAATCGAGCCAGGGGAAGAAGAGTAATGGCCGCAGCCATGAGACCTAATACCTTTAGAACCATTCTGGACTGTATTTTCTTGCTGGCCAGAATGATCCTGACATGAGTCTGAATGTCTGAAACTCTTTGTTCTGTAAGGGTAGCTGACATCCGAACAGTGTTTAAGTTTGCACCTATGAAGGTAATAGACTGGCAGGGCGGTAAGGATGACTTTTCGAAGTTGATTGAGATGCCCAAATGAGAACAAAGGTCTATTGTGTAATCCCTGGCTTGTATAAGCTGATGCCTGGTGGTGGCTGACAGGAGCCAGTCGTCGAGATACGGAAACACCTGGAATCCTTGACGTCTCAAGTGAGCCGTGACCACTGCCATGCATTTGGTGAACACTCTGGGGGCTGTAGTGAGACCAAAGGGCAGGGCTCTGAACTGGAAATGACTGGACCCCAGCCGAAAGCGGAGAAATCTCCTGGGCGTCTGTGAATTTTGATGTGATAGTACGCATCCTGAAGATCTATTGAGCACATCCAGTTGTCCTTCTGTAAGAAGGGCAGAATTGACTGAAGAGTGACCATTCGGAATCTTGTCTTCCTGACAGACTTGTTGAGTCTGCTGAGATCCAATATTGGTCTCCAGTCTCCCGTCTTTTGGGGACCAAAAGAACCTTGAGTAGATTCCGGCTCTGAATGGTCTATTGTAACTGGCTGAATGGCTCTTTTTTGCAGTAGTTTTGCGATTTCTGACTCTGCAATCTCCCTTAGACCGGGTGGTACATCTGGAAGGGAACTTGAGGGGAAGGGACTTTCCTCGAAAGGAATTATGTAACCCTTGGATATGATCGACTGTACCCATCTGTCTTGAGTGAGGGAATGCCAGGCTTCTGGGTACAGTGATAATCTTCCCCCGACTGCCTCCAAGGAGGGACAGCCGGGCAACACCTCAGGGATGCTGAAAGGGCTTGTCAGAGAGAGGCTCCCTGTTTCCCTGGTTCTTCGGACCCCCTCTGCCTCTAGAGCGGCGTCTGTTGTTGTTACCCTCTCTGCCTCTAGGGGTAAACTGACCACGTGAATCCGGCGTGACTCCTTGGGATTTACGGAACCACATCTTCCCGCCCTTCTGTCCTTTGGGATAAGGTCTAGAAGGGGTGGAAAAGGACTCCAACAGCAGAATGAGTCTTGCCGTCCTGCTCGCACCTGGTCAAGGTTTCCTTCACCTGAGGGCCAAACAAAGCTGACCCATCAAAGGGAGAATTTGTGAAGGACGCCTTAAAGGGATCCGCAAAATCACATAGCCGCATCCAGGCTTGGCGTCTAAGAGCCACACCTGTACCTGCGGCTCTACTCGCTCCATCCGCAGCATAAGATATTAGCCGCATGGAGGAGTTTGCAATGGAATTGAGGGTTCCTAGCTGCGAAGCAATTTTTTCTTGAGCCCCTGCAGCTGTAGGATCCTGAACTACTTCTCCCAGCTCCTTCAGGATATCTCTCTGGAGTCTGGTGAAGTGACATAGGTAATTCAGCGAACGCATTGCAAAGGTCGCTGAGGAAAACATCCGCCACTGTACCTATCCATGGTTCTAGAGTCCTTATTAGGAGGATGGATGGGCACGGAAGGATCTGCAAGTTCCCTTTTGGTGGCCGCAGCCACCACCATGGCATCAGCGGGACACCCTTAGTAAGGAATTGTTTGTCACTCGGGCAGTGATGAATTTTGAAGGCCTCCTAGGGACTGGCTCTACAGAGTCAGGAGCTGCCCACGCCTTTCGTGCAATAACCTGCATAAGGGGGTCGAAAGGCGGAGACACCCAGGAGGTGGAGGGCCGAGATCCAAACGCCTCTAGGTATACTGACTCATCCTCAGAGGGATTGTTGGTGGGCCAGTTTCCCTCTGTTTCAGAAGTTCTAGGATGTCTGAGAAGGAGACATCCTCAGAGGGGGATCTAGGGGATCCCTCTGACTCATCAAAGTCAGTATCCGAAGTGACAGACTCGGGGGAGTCTACATGCTTCCTCTTACAAGTCCTCTTCCTAGGAGGATCTCCGAAACATCAGGAGAATCCTCGGAAGAGGGGGAAATTCCCAATGGGGAAACCTGAGGTGGAGGATCTCTGGGTCCTGTAGCAAGAGAAGTGGCAGAGATGTCAACAGGTACTATAGAGGGAGGAGCTACGGGAACAGACTGCTGACTGATACCAGTGGCCAGTACACTCTTCATCACCTCGAATGCTCCCCTCCCAGGCAGGTCTAAGAGAACCCGCTCCGAAGAGCTAGGAACTCCAGGGACCACCGAAAGGGAAGTCTCCGAGGCAGATGTCGGAGCCGAGCTCACCAAGGCCGAGGCTCCAAGGGGAAGAGCGGGTTCGGACAAGGGTCCGATGCCACTCACCCCTCGGAGGAGACCATGGAAGCCCGACCACGAATCCCTCTAAGGAAGGTCTCAAGAGGAGATAAGAGTAGAGGCTGAAGGAACAGAAGGGGTATCCGTCCTCCAGCCGTAGCAGTAACCATTCGAAGACTCCAACTCCAAGCTCTGGGGTAGAGTTGAAGGAGGAACTGTAACGGGGTGTGGACCAACAGTCGTCTGTTGAGACGGACTGTGTAACATTTGGGCCAGTACCTGTGACTTAAGTAATCTACTGACCACTCTCTCTAGGTCATGATCTGACAACCTGGATGACCTTGAAGATCGGCTCCGATGGCTCCATTCCGATAGAAGAGGTGAAGCCGGAGCCGAAAGTATCGGCTCCAAGGAAGGAGACCTCGACCTCTTCCTGGAATGAGCCATCGGAGCCGATACTATAGATCCTGTCGGAGCCGACCTCTCGGAGCCGACAGGAAGCCTTGATGTATCGGCTCCAGCTGGAGCCGATACAGCCACCAAAGTAACAGTGTCGGAGCCGATCGGAGCCGACACCGATGCCTGTGCCACATGGGTGTCGGAGCCGATCGGAGCCGACATCGAAGTGGTCAATACAGATTCGGCACCGATAGCCATCGGTGCCGAAGGCTTTGTCAAGCCAGAATCGGCTCCAGCCGGAGCCGATCTAGACTCAGTACGAGTCGGAGCCGAGGCCGCAGGCTTAGATACAGAAGCCTGGGCCTTGGAAGATTTTGCTGATTTTGGTGGAGCCGACTTAGCCGGAGAGCCCTCCGGCTTAAGAAGGCCCCTAAGTATCAGCTTATTACATCTCTCCTGCAGGACTCTCTGGCTGAAGGAATGACAAATAGCACAGGAGTCCTGCAGGTGAAGAGGGCCCAGACAATACAGGCAAGAAGTGTGACCGTCTGTCAGAGACATCTTCTGACAGCACGAGTCACACTTCTTAAAACCTGAGACCCTCTCCTTTGACATGGTGCTGAAAAAACACACACACACACACCAGTCAAAATTAACTTAAATAAATACCAAAAGGTATTCTATAAAACCAACACACACACCCTAACAGGGGGGGGATGGGATAGGGAAAAGTTTGACTAACAAAAATAAAGAAGATAGGGATTTCCTGTCAGAAAAGGTACAAAATAAACTTAAAACTATCAATAAAAGTTTTTTTTACTAAAAGGGGCTTAAAACTCACAAAAGTGAACAACTTACCAGGAGCTGGTAAAAAGAAGACCTCCTAAGCGAAGCGGCAAACGAGATCTGAGTACTTTCCGCCTTGCATCATGGGATATGGGGCTGCCTCGAGCTGGTAAAAGTGACTCTCGAGCTTAGCAAGTGCTGAGTCGGAGCCGAGGGATCGGCTCCGAACCCATCAAGCAAGAATGAAGGCGAGATTGACAACTTAACATTGTATACTTCTGCAAGTTTGGTTTTCAGAATTTAGAATTGTCAGGTTCATATGTTAAAGCATGTTCAGACAAATTGTGAGAGTATGAGGAACATTTCATCTGCAGTTTGCTCTTGTGAGGAAAACTGTGCTTTAAATAACTTAGTTTCTTCTTTTGCCCAGGTCACTACTTATTGTCTGTAGTTTATTATATGACTCTGTTGATAATTCTTCCAGGGCTATGGCCACATGTACTGTTTTAAGGAGGTTTGCCTGACTGCATTCTTAGAATCTTCCAGATGACATCTTAAATTCTCCCTTGGACAGAGATTTAGTGTTTGACCCTTCTGTTGCAGAGCTGATCAAAAAGTGAGATGAAAGGGGCAAACTGATCCAGAGAATCTCAAGATTTTTCAGTTCTTCCTTTCTGAATTGTTCAAGTGTTTTTCTTTCTCTTCTTCCATTTTTGGCAGAATAAACAGTCTCAACAGAATTCAGGTGGCTAAACATTTAAGAAAGAATAGGAAGGGAGTTCCAGAAAGAAGTCTTTAAACTCCCCAAACCAAGGACAGTCCCATATGTCTGACTGACTCTAGACATTTTGACCTACTCCCAACCTGACCCAACTTTTTCCCAGAAAGTCTTAATCTCCTTTTTTTTTTCTTTTTGAAAACGGAATGTGTCAGACAAATGGGTTCTGAATATAATTCATCAAGATTACAGATGGCAGTGAAAGGAAATTCCTCCTTTCCAGGACATCATTCCTCATCCTCCAGATCAGTTTTTTTTTTCTACCTGTTATTCATTGCATGCTGTCCCAAGGACTGACAGAACCAGTTCCTCCTTGGGAAGGGTTTTTATTTAGAGATGTCCCTAGTGTCAAATAAAGAAAATACTTGGAAGCCAGTTATGGAGCTCTCTTTTCTATACTCTTTGTGATAGTGCCCTAATTCAAAAATAATGTCAGTTCACAACCTGCTACCTCTTCTTCCTCTTTCATGTTTCCTGGTAACACTAGACTTATAAGATATTTATCATCACATCCCTATTCATCCAGACTTTACACATTTCTTAAGGTTTTGTATGTCTGGATCACATTAACAGTTATCTACCTTAACCTCTGGACTTTCACTACATCAAGTGTGTTCAGAAACTGTCTTACTATAGTTATAGCTCATTGCAGGCTACAAGGTATCTTTGCAGAGCCTTTTTCAAAGTGTCAAGAATCTCTCTCTCTCTCTCTCTCTCTCTCTTGGGTGAGAAAACTCTTGCAAAAAAGATGTGAAGGCTTACTGGCCTGTCTTACGGCTTACCTAATTGGAATTTTATCACTTACTTCTACTGCTGTCTCCATGTAGAGCTTATTGACTAGTATTACTGCTGTCTCCATCTATAGTCATACTGACCACTCTTACTGCTGCATCAGTGTGAGTCCCTGTCTTCACATAGAATCTTACTGACCACTATTACTGCTGCTGTTACTACTGTATTTATGTGAATTCTTACTCCTCTCTTCACATAGAATCATACTGGCCAATGTTAGTTATCCGCATGGGAAATTTTACACCTCTTGTCAGACAGATCTTAGTGACCTTTGTTACTGCTGTCTCTTTGTGGATTCTTACACCTTTTTTCCCACAGAATGTTACTGGCCACTGTTACTGCTGTCTCCATTTGAATTCGTTCTTCTCTCTTCACATAGAATTGTACTGACCACTCTTACTGCTGCTTCCATTTGGAATTTTACTCCTCTTTTCAAAGAGAATCTTACTGGCCACTCTTACTGATGGCCCCATGTGTAATCTTAAAGTTCTCTTCACAAAGACTCTTACTAAAGAGTCTCATTGCAGTCTCCACAGAATCTTACTGACCATTGTTACTGCTGTCTCCATGTTCCATGTGGAATCTTACTGACCACAATTCCTGCTGCCTCTACTAAAAATAATAATGGAGAAGGCATCGGTAGCCAAGCTAAATTTGCAGGAATCTCCTTTATTTAAACAGGAGTACTTCAAAATTGGGTTTCTTTTGTTACTTGGTTTATTCCATTACTGATCAATGTTACTGCTGTCTACATGTGGAATCATACTGCTCCCTTCACATAGACACTCACTGACCATTCACACTACTGTCCCCACATGGAACATTACTGCTTTCATCACATACTCAGATACTTTTTATTTTATCTATTTGTTACTTATGTAAATGGGCTCATCTGAGGATATTTATCAGCTATGATCTGAGCCAAAAGGTAAGTAGTTTACTCACATATACATAAAACATAATGCTCATATTGTCAAAGTTTAGCAATATTCAATAGTATGTAATGCCAAATGTATTTAAGCCAACAGCAGTTAAGTAAGTATGTGTCTACTTCTAAATTTCAAAGTTTCAAATCTTCAAATTTCTTATTGTTGAGACCATAAGATCGATGTTTTGAAGCTTCTAACCATTTAAATAGAGATTGTCATACAGCACGGAATGGTGTATTTACCATTTTCCTTGTTGTAGTGTGATCTCGGAGTTGGTATATTTAATTAGCAGGGAAGTGTGGAGGGTGTGGGGAGGGGGCTTGCCCCTCCTGTAAAAACATAAAAAAGAAAAGATTTTTTTTTGTTTTTGTTTTGTTTTATTTACATTTTGAAGTTTCAAAACTCTGATATTATGGTCTCAATCTTAACAAATTTGAAGTTTTGAAACTTCAAAATTTAGAAGTAGACCCATTAAGTACACATACAGCATTTATAGTTTTCAAAGGCTGCAGTTTGAAGTATAACATAGAGTATGAAGGAAAATTAATGGTTTCGGCACAGACTAGACTGAAATGTAGTTGCAGTCAGAGAAAAAGCAGAATGTAAGTTCAAATGTAGATACAAAATGAACATAGAAAGTAGAGGAAAAGAAAAAGAAAAATACTTCCCAATCCTTTCCTGCTCTATTCTTTGCATCATTATAAGTGTGATATAAGAAGCAATGGTTCAAAAGTTTCTAGTGAGCAACGGGAAGTTATTAGTGAGAGTTTAACTTTATATCTGAGGCAGTTACATTTCTTTTTATTCACAAGATGGGAGGGGAGAGATGTATTAAAGATTGGGATCGTTGATTTGTTTGGTATCTTTAAGCAGGGAGTTCCAAAAGCTGGGACAAGGCTGGAAAAGGATCTTTCACAGATAAGAAGGGTGAATGGAGGCCTGTGCAGCTGAAGTTAATCAGTGTTACAAAGGGACTAGTAGGAAAGTTTGATATTTAAGTTTGTTTACGTGCAGGGGACAATGTCTTTCATGTAGAAGTTTAAATGTGAGTATGTTTAATAGTGGAATAGCCCTTGCATTCAAAGGTATCTATTTATATTTGTTTTGGGTGGAATAATGGATTTCTCTTTGTTTGCAAGGTTAAAAAAATCAAAGCATTCAATTTTCTGATGATTGTAGTTGAGAGGCATTGTATGAAGAGGAGCAGGATATGATTGGCAATCTGCATTCCAATCTGGGAAGTAAGACATTTATGTCTTAACATCTACTTTTTTCCATTAGCAAATTGGAGATTTCAGGTTAGATGTTAGTTGAGAATGAAGCCTAGATAGTTTTGTTCCTTGACCAGGGAAGAAGATTACATGCAGGGTCTGTAATGTTGATATTTTGTATGTGTTAAAGTTTGTGGTGAGTTCCAAAAAGCATCACTGATTTTTTTTCTGAGTAATCACAGAAAATCTGATGTTATGAAGCCAATTCCATATGGCAGAGAAATCACATTGAAGTTTCTTTCATAATTTGAGGACATTTGTGTTTTCTCTTGTGATGACAATGACATCTGCATACAAAATGTGGCAGGTTCCGAGGAAGGCTGTTTATCAAAAAGGGACAGAAAACAGGACAGAGTACAGAACTTTGTGGAATACTTTGGTGGTAGCCTGTGAGGCAAATGTGTTATTGGATTCTAGGAAAGTGACTTAACCACAGAAGAACCTCCAGCAAGAAGCCTTCTTCACCAGGTAGTGATCAGCAATGTCAAAAGCTTTTCGAAGCTTTGGGAAAATAGCTCCTGTTATTTTGTCTTGATACATATTGGAAAATATATTTTCAGTGAGTGAGCAGATAACTGTGTTGTGCTATAAATGAAGCTGTACCCTTGTTAGCCAACACTAAGTATATTCTATTTTATAATGTATTCAAGGATTTGGTTACATTTTGACTAGAGGATAAAAGTTTTATATGGGTCAGAAGTCATTAGCTGAGGACAGAATGGAGACTTTAGCTACAAAAAGAATGAACACATATTTAAGTCTGTGCAGATGTACATTTGGATGAATATTAAGTTAGGAAAAAAAGAAAGTGGCTTACTAAGAATTTTTACTGTCAAGCCAGAAGATATTGGGACGAATGCTATGAAAGAAAGGATGATAGCTGCAATCACATTTCTGAGATGTTTTTGACCTTCTGTTCTGTTTCACTACATTGAAATGGGAGTAATTTAAGATTTTTTGTATTGGGAGTGATGAGTATTGTGGGGGGGGGGGGTTAGCAAATTGTGGATTGTTTTCGACGGCAGATTTCTGATATTTTCTTTTAGCTCTGAGATGAGTGAAGGAGGATTTGACTGAGGAGGTGGATTTAGGAAAGAGACTAGACATAGCAAGTTTTTTCAGTGACTTCCAGAATTTCATGGGGTGTCCAATGGTTATGTTCTGTAGTATTCTACAGTATTTTTCTTTTGTGTGATTAGTTTCTAACCCGATTTATTTTTTTGTGCATAATATATATTTATAAAAGCCCAGTGTGGTAGAGTCTGCTTTCCAGTCTGTACAGTGTTTATCCTTATGTTTTGTAAGCTTTCTGATTTTGTAAACAAGAATCAAATCCAGATAAAAACCAGCAAGATCACTTCTTGAATCAATATTTGCACAGGAAATCAAAAATTGAGAGGTGATACGCAACAAAATTTATTAAGTACTTTAAAATGTTTAAAATATTACAAAAACACAAGATGAGCACTTTTGCCTTTCACCTTCATCAGATCTATCCATGTTCAATCAGAAACACAGTTAAATACTAAAATTATCCAAAAGAGTTCAAGTTCCAATAAGATGGCTTACACAATGGACTAAAATTCCCATTCATGAAATTCTCAAACTCAACTACCAGTCAAAAGTGTTGAATGGAGGGAGGTGCCCAATCAATGTCATCTCCTCAGGCAACACCTCTTTAAGACTGGTTTCATTGGTAATTATTTAGTCCAGGTTCTTTATCCACCCTTAAATCAGCTATCTACTTAGTTTCTTTGTATTCAGTGACGTCCTTTAAATTCCCTCTTCTCTTACTAGGATTTAATACTTGTAACACCATAAAGCAAAATTAATGTTCAGGGTTGGCATTTATGTGTTTGTACAGGACATTTGTTGGATTCTTATTCTTTATGTCTCTGACATGAGCTTGTATTCGTATTTTAAATGGACAGTTTGTTTTTCCTATATAGAACTGAACACATTGTGTGCATTTCACTACATAAATAATGTTTTTCGTCCCACAGTCTACATATATCTAGGTTTTATATTTATATGATTCTATTTAGAGTCATACCCAACAACTATGGCATAGACACTATAAGAAGATGTTTGCATATGACCAGTGATTATACTGCAGCTGAGATCATGCACTTATGCTCCCTATTATACATTATATTGGAGATCAATGTCCTTATGTATGGAAATCAGTATTATGTGCAAAAATGAGGAGTAGCCATGGGCACTTCATGTGCCAACTCATACTCTACTATAGTTATGGCACAGTATAAGTTGGACTTTGTGTTTCATCCCAATAATAAATGGAGGGCAAGTCTCATGTATTATAAGAGATCCGTGGACAATATTTTTCTGTTAATGGATGGGGACGCTAATAAATGAGACCATTTTGTGAATTATTTGAAAAACTGAGTTTTTGGATTTTGAAGTCAATAGTTCGAAAAATGAAATTGATTTCTTGGATGTCACCATTTTGAGGAATGGGAATGGATCCATTGAGACTCGAACATTCAGAAAAGAATGCTGGAGGAATAACACATAGCATCGCACAAGTATGCACCCACCACATATATTTCCACGAGTAATAAATAATACATTTTTTCAACAATCTAGTTTGAACACAGAGGATGATATGTATGAAAAAAAAGTAAAAAATACCATGCATGAACTGACACAGAGAGGTTATAAGGATAAAGAAATAAAGGATGCCTTTGGCAATATACATCAACAGAGGATAACAAATGGTAAACCACATTTTCATAGGAGGAATGATAATGATAATTATACATCAAGGAGAAATATGCATTCATCACTATAAGATGCACATTGACATACAGTCAAGATGTGAAACAAGTATGTAATATAATAAGGAGAAATTGGCATATGTTATTCATCATCATCACATTCATCCCCTTTTTCCCATTTACATGGGGTCGGGGTATCATATTAACTTTCTCCAACTCTCTCGATTCAGTGCCACTCTCCTGCCTTCTTCACCACTCATGCCTGACTGTCACAGATCTTCTTTCACACAATCCATCCACCTCTTTGCTGGACACCCTCGCTTCCTCTTACCGTCTTCCTGTCTGTCCCAAATCTCCCTCACCAGATTGTCTTCTGCTTTTCTACACATGTGCCCATACCATTGTAATCTGTTTTCTTTGATCTTTTCTGCAATTGGAGCTACTTTGGCTTCTGCTCTTATGTCCTCATTTCTTCACCTGTCCTGCAGTGTGCATCCTACCACCTTTCTCAGGCACTTCATTTCCATCACCTCTAGCTTCTTCAACTGTTCTGCCTTTACTGCCCAGGTTTCTGTACCATACAGTAGTACTGGTCCCACCACTGTCTTGTACACCTTACTTTTCAGCTTCTTTGGCATTCTTCTGTCATATACTACACCTGATAATCTATGCCAGTTGGCTGCAGCCCCTCTGATTCTAGCTTTGACCTCTTCATTCAGACTACCCTTCTTCTCAACCACCCCTCCCAGATACTTGAAGCTGTTTACCTGTTCCACTATCTTCCCATCTATCTCTATTCTCAGCTTCTTCTGATTTCCCCAATCTGCTGCCATTACCACTTTCTTATCTGTGCTTAGTTTCATCCCATGCGCCTTCAGATTTGCATTCCATTCTCCTATCCTTTGCTGAAGTTCTAGATCAGAGTCTGCCTGTACTGCCACATCGTCTGCATACAGCAACTTTATTGCTCTGACCCCTTCAACCTGTTTGCTGATGTAGTCCATTACCAGTATGAACAGCAGTGGGCTCAGAGCTGAACCCTGGTGTACACCCACTCCCAGTGGGAACCCCTCAGTGAGGCCAAACACTGTTCGTACTTGAGTCACTGGGTCCCTGTACATAGCCTGTATTAATTCTACCAATGTTTCTGGGACTTCAAACCACCGCAGTACTGCCAGATCAGCTTTCTTGGGACCTTGTCATATGCTTTCTCCAAGTCTAGGAAAGCCTAGTTTGACTCTCTCCTCTTCTCTAGTTTCTGCTCAAGTATCTGTCTCAATGCAAACATTGGGTCAATTGTGCTGCATCCTGATCTGAATCCGAACTGTTCATCTCCCATCTTACATTCTACTATTCTGCGTCTATCAATCACCCTCTCCAGAACTTTCATGCAATGTGGTAGGAGTTTGATGCCTCTGTACAGTCCACAGTTGTGGATGTCCCCTTTGTTCTTGTACAATGGCATGGGTATGCTTATTCTCCAGTCATCTGGAATATGCCTTTCTCTCCACACTGCAATTAGTACCCTCCGGAGTTAATAGCTGATGAATCCATAAAATGCATAGTAAGGGATACACCCAGATTTTTATTATAAAAACAAACAGAATCTGAAACAGCTATTGTGTAAGGATAAGAAGATGAACATAAGGGTCCCACATACACAAAGACATGGGACCTTCAAATGCAGCTGTTGTACAGCATGCCAATATATATTGTCAGATCAACATCCTATAACAGGTAAAAAATATAGAACCCAGATGTATGTAGATTGTGGTATGAAGAACATCATTTATGTTTCAAAATGCAAACAATGTGTTCGGTTCTATATAGGAAAAGTGAACTGTCCATTTAGAATATGGATACAAGCTCATGTCAGAGATATAAAGAATAAGAATCCAACAAATGCCCTGTACAAACACATAAATGCCAACCTTGAACATTCATTTCATTTTATGGCATTACAAGTATTAAATCCTAGTAAGATAAGAGGGAATTTAAAGGATCTCACAGAGTACAAAGAGACTAAGTGGATAGCTGATTTAAAGGTGGATAAAGAACCTGGACTAAGTGAAGTATTACCAATGAAACCAATCTTAAAGAGGCATCACCTGAGGAGATGACATTGATTAGGCACACCCCTCCGTTCAACACGTTTGACTGGTAGTTGAGTTTGAGAGTTTCATGAATGGGAATTTTAGTCCGTTACGTAAGCCATCATATTAAAACTTGAACTCCATTGGATAATTTTAGTATTTAACTGTATTTTTGATTGGATATGGATAGATTTGATGAAGGTGAAAGCAGAAAGAGCTCATCTTGTGTTTTTATAATAATGTAAACATTTTAAAGTACTTAATAAATTTCGTTGTGGCATCACCTCTCAATTTTTGATTTCCTTTCTGATTTTGTAATTGTCCATAGACTTGGTGTACTGTGTTTTCTCATTTTTAATGGGGAAAATTCTGTCTTGACTAAGGTTAATCAAGTCATATAAGATGCAGAGAGCAACAATGGGAGTTGTACAGCTATATAAGGAAGGCCAGTTAATGTTATTTGATTCAGTCTGCAGAGTTATCTGGGATAGTCCTCAATGAAATAATTTGTGGTGGAATTTTTTTTGAGGGACTAGAAAACTAGTCACATAGCATTTGAAGAGGATATAGTTTTCTGGTATGTTAAAATGGTGTCAAGAAGTGTAAACTTAGGGCTAACGAAATTGGGCTTGGTCCCATCTGCATCTATCTGTGTGACCTTAGAGCTAAGGAAATTGGGCTTGGTCTTCATATGAAACCATCAGTGTGAGACTTAGCGCTAAGGAAATTTGGCTTGGTCCCATCTGAAACCATCTGTGTGAACTTAGAGCTAAGAAAATTGGGATTGATCCCACCTGAAACCATCAGTGTGAGACTTAGAGCTAAGAAAACTGGGCTTGCTCCCATCTGAAACCATCTGTGTGAGATTTAGAGCTAAGGAAATTGGGCTTGGTCTCATCTGAAACCATCTGTATGAAATTTTGAGGAGTTGTTATTCTGTTGAGTTGTACTTTCTGGGGACTAAATCAGTCTAAATTAAGCTTTCCAACCATCAGGAATTTATGATCCTTAAAGAATACTGTTTACAGTTGCTTGCTGTATTGAAATCAAGGAGGCTGTGGAATATAGACCACAGAGAACAACAGTTTTACATGTCTGCTGAGCAGTAATTCTACTAGTAACCAATCTGACTCACTGTCAGAAGTGGACTCTTTGTTTGACATCAGAGCAGGTGAAAGATTTGCATCATTTCAGTAAAATACATGATAATGCCACCTTACCGAGTACCTGGTTTATTATACTTAAATAGAGTATACTATGATGTCACACTGCGGTGGTGGTGCTGCGGTAGTGTTGTTGCCTCACAGTAAGATGTTGCCCTGTAATATTCTCAGTTAGAGCGTCTTCTGTGTGGTGACATGTGTGAATGGGCATTCCTTCGTTGAAGGTTGTGCGTCAGGCCCGGCAAGTCAGCATATAAAAATCTACTGCCAATCATTAGCGGACCGGAGTTCCGCTGTGGCAACCCCTAACCGGGAAAAGCCGAAAGACACAACAGCAACAACAAGAGTATACTATGATGTGAAATATGCTGGAATGTGTGAGAAGTCATTTAACCAGCATTCACAGATGTTTACTGCTTTAGCAATTTGCTGAACTGACCAGCACTCCAGTTGCGACCATTTGTTGTTAATGCTGCCAATGTTCATACAAGCCAGTTTAATGATCTTGAAATGGGCTGTATTGTTATGGAGTAAAAAGAAAACATCCAGAGTTAATGTGTATATCTCCTGCTTGCAATAGCAGTAAGGATGTAATAACTTGCAAGACCTTGTGCCTTGACATTGCGCAAAAGATGCAGTGTAATAAGTTATGTTTCCTTTGTAAGGGGAAGTGTGAAATTAATATAAGAAGTCCACCAGGTGGGCATCAGTATAGATAATCGTTTTGTGGGAGTATTGCTGACACAGTTTAGTGGAGGTTTAGATAGAAATTATCTCCAGAATGGGTAAAAGTTAGAGTACAAAATGAAAAGGAGAAGAATGAATGACAAAGGATTTAGAATGGGCTTGATGTGTCATAGCAAAGGTAAAATAGTTTATAGCTAATCTGTGATAAAGGAATGATGAGGGAGAATGTGTGAGAGAGGATCAGGTAATAAGAAGTAGGGGAAGGTTTAAAAATATTGTAGTATGTTGATGATGAGGAGTAGAGGTAGCTGGTGGTAGAACCTGAAGTAGGTAGAGGGAGAAGATATTACTGTGTCTTGTGAATTATGGGAGTAGTGTTAGAACTATAAAAAGTCAGCAAAAATAATGTAATGCACATGACTAAAGGTCGGTCCGTCACAATAACATAAAGTACGTAGTAGAAAAACAGTCCAACCACCAAGGCTAGGTGCATAAGACCACAATTTTAATAAAATAAAATATAAGATATAAACCAGGATAAGCCCTTTCATGCACAGTGCTTCATCAGATCCTACTACCATATAAACAGGCAACTATTTAAAACAGTTAGTAACCAATCAAAAACACAATAAGTTAATGAGGCAGAGGATGAGCCTTTAAAGCAGGTTGTAAAGGTATAGTGATATTTATCCCTGGTGATCTATTTGCTTCTAAAGCAGCTATCCATTTTATTTCTGCCAGTTCAGTTTTGTTGACAATATCCCCACCCCTAACATCACCTTTTATGATTTCAATAACAGTAAAATTAAATAAATGTCCATTATTAGATTTAATATGTTTAAACAGGGCACTTAAAGAATTCTTTCTTCTAATATTCCATAGATGTTGAAGCACACAGTCTTTGAGCATTTTATTAGTTTTACCTACATAGAAAGCTTGGCAGCCATTGCACCTAGCCAAATATACAAAATTAGTAGTTTTACAATCAGCATGAAACTCAAATGTAAAACATCTAACGGTACCTGGATGTACAAACATATTCATGCTAGATATGTAATTACAAGTCTTGCATGACCTACAAGGAAATGTACCTAGTCTAGTCGACATAATAGGTGGTTTTGTAAAAGGTTTATAGCACAATTGCCTCTTAAGAGATAAGTTGTTTCTAAATATAAACATAGGGGTATCCCTTACTATTTCTCCAACCTTATCATCAGATAACAGGATTGGCCAGTTCTTTTTCACAATATTACATGTAGCTTGTACATTACCACTATATGTAAAAAAAACACATCTGGGTTGATATATGAGTTCTTATGGGAAACATCACATCCTCTAAAAATAGGGTTCCCCTGTAATAATTCTTAGTTGTTGTACCTCTAATGATTTACATTTCACATCACTATATTTATAACCCCTTTTAGCAAAGGCTCATACCAAAGTTTCAGTTACCTGTAAATAATCCTGATCTTCAGTATGGAGTCTAGAAATGTGGAAAAACTGCCCATTCATAACATTATTAAAAATCTGTGGCGGATTCATACTGCTCCTAAACAGCAAATTATTTTTCCTACAGGCTTTTTGAAACATTACTGAATCAACACATCCATTCTCTCTAATAATAAGAGTGGCATCAAGGAAATCAATACTCTTTAATGAGTGTTGCATCGTAAACTTAAAACAAGAACTGGTACTTTCTAAGTAACTCACAAATCCATGTAATGACTCCAGGGTCCCATCCCATAAGATAAAGATATCATCAACAAAACATTTATAAAATATAAGATGACACTTAAATGTTCAGAAAAGACAATATTAGTCTCCCAGTTAGCCAATACCAGATTGGCATAACTACTGGTGCAGGGTATGCCCATAGCTACACCCTGCTTTTGCCAATAAAGCTGCTTATCAAACACAAACATATTATATTTCAGAATGTACTCCAAAAATGTACAGATCAGTTCAATACATACATGTGACAATTCACTAAAAGCATCCAGAAACGATTTTACAGAATCAACAGCAAAATCATTAGGTTTAATGGTAAACAACATTTGGATATCTAGTGTTGCAAGAATAACCTCTTATTAAGAAAATCTAGATTCTTTATACAATCACCAAAGCTCTGAAAAAAATCTTCAGTGTCCCTATGCGTAGCAGACACTTTATCCAAATACTGTTTAAGTTGTTTTTCAATAAAAATAGGCATAGGCTCAGTGATCCATCCTTTACCTGCCACAATAGGTTTTATGGGTGGATTGGTCCTATCCTTATGAATTTTCAGAAGGATATGAAAGGATGGGATCACCGGATGCTCTACAAGTGTAAAATCATATAAATCTTTAGTTAACATATCCGTAAGCAATAGATCATAAAGGGATGTGTGCACTTCCTGTATGAAGAGATTAACATCTCTCCTAGATATTTTCGAATAACTGGTTGTATCACTTAGTAATTGCTGCATATTATCTAAATACCGAACAGTGTCCATAATTGCAATAGCCCCTCCCCTGTCCGCAGGGTGAACACAAATGTCAGTATTGTCACATAACTGCTTTAGAGCCTTGTTTTCACTCCTTGTTAAATTATACAAATTCTTATGGCTAGATTTATTCAAACAATTATATAAATCATTATCACAGATCTTTACAAATGCCTCCAATGTTGAAGGCAACTGTGGATTAAATAAACTCAGTTTTTTTAGAACAGGCGCTGTTCTCATAGCTGTATTACAAAACAGCACTTTCAAAGTAGCTTCTCTTGCAAACTTCCTAAGATCAATGAGCACATCATTAACTTGAGAAGGTTTAGCCAGAACATTCCCCTTTGTAGTTAGAATCTAAGTGGCAATCCTTGAACCTGGAACTTAGTTTTAATTGTTTGCATCTTCTTGATGACTTTTTTGCACCTATAGAGAGAGTTACATGTACAGGCAGACAGATTACAAATGGACCTGTTTTCTAAGTACAAAGGGGAAATGTTCCTTTATAAGATCAAAGCAATTTACTTGAATGTTGCTGCTTATGATGACCAACGTTCCTCTATTAAGAGGAAGAAATTATTAAGGGATTTTAATGATTTTAAGAATGGCCATATCTTTGTATGGCCATGAACTGTAAACAAAGCCATTAATATGTATGAGCAGTCTGTATCCAATGAGGAACAGAAGGAATAAGCCTATTCCATCTAACTCTGGCAACAGAACCAATTAGAGTTTTGAGGGTGGTGCTACTGGTAGTACTTCAGCTACTGCCAATGTGAATACATCATCAGATGAGGCATTCTATCAAGTTGGAGTGGGAGGAGCTAGGCCGAAGAGCTCTGGTAATGGAACTGGGTATATATCATATGAGCAAAAAGGAAAAACAGCGAACGCTCATAATCTCAAAAGTACCAGACCTCAAACTTGCTATTGTGGGGGGCTGCACCCCCCCCCACCCCCGCCAAATATATATTCCAAGTCTGAGATTGCACTACAGTGAGAAAAGGGCAAATATTCCATTCTTCACTGTACTGTGATCTCAGAAAAAGCAAATTGAGGTCCAGTACTTTTGAGATTATGAACGGTTGCATTTTTTTCTATTCGCTCCATTCAGGAGGGTGGTTGGCATAGTAGTTAAGTCGTTTACCTTACAAACAGAAGGTACAGGGTTTGATCCTCACATAGGGTAATTGACTAGGCATAAAATGGCCCACAAGGGCAGTTAGCTTAGTACTAATCTATGACCCTATGATTCTATATGATATAGACCCATAGGACTATGACTAACACCTGGGTTTTTGCATGCCTACTAGCTCCACTGAAACTTCCGTCCATACATCTGGAGAGTATGTCCCCGAATTTTACTCGCAAATGTCACAGACCTTCCCTGGAGCAACGTGAGGTGGGATATTATCAGAAACAGAAGAAATGCTAGTGTTCAACATCTCGCCACTAATGTTAACTGAAGCACAGTTTAATGTACTTAATAAGGGCTTGTCGTATGTTCCAGCTAAACCTTCTCAGGTTAGTAATGTGCTCATTGATCTTAGGAAGTTTGCTAGAGAAGCTACTTTGAAAGTGCTGTTTTGTGATGCAGGTATGAGAACATCACCTGTTTTAAAGAAACCGAGTTTATTTAATCCACCGTTGCCTTCAACGTTGGAGGCATTTGTAAAGATCTGTGAGAATGATTTATATAATTGTTTGAATAAATCTAGCCATAAGAATTTTTATAATTTAATTAGGAGTGAAACCGGGGCTCTGAAACAGTTATATGACAATACTGACATCTGTATTCACCCTGCGGACAAGGGAGGGGCTATTGTAATTATGGACACTGTTTGCTATTTAGATAATATGTAGCAATTATTAAATGATACAACCAGTTATTCAAAAATATCTAGGAGAGATGTTGATCTCTTCATACAGGAAGTGCACACATGCCTCTATGATCTATTGCTTACGGATATGTTAACTAAAGATTTATATGATTTTTCACTTGTAGAGAATCCGGTGATCCCATCCTTTCATAGCCTTCCAAAAATTCATAAGGATAGGACCAATCCACCCATACAATCTGTTGTGGCAGGTAAAGGATGGATCACTGAGCTTATGTCTATTTTTATTGAAAAACAACTTAAACAGTATTTGGATAAATGTCCTGCTGTGCTTAGGGACACTGAAGATTTTTTTTCAAAGCATTGGTGATTGTATAAAGAATCTAGATTTTCTTAATAAGAGGTTTATTCTTGCAACACTAGATATCCAAACGTTGTTTTCCATTATACCTAATATTTTTGGTGTTGATTCTGTAAGATCATTTCTGAATGCTTTTAGTGAATTGTTGCATGTATGTATAGAACTGATCTGTACATATTTGGAGTTGATTCTGAAATATAAAGTGTTTGTCTTTGATAAGCAGCTTTATTGGCAAAAGCAGGGTGTAGCCATGGGCACACCCTTTGCCAATAGTTATGCCAATCTGGTACTGGCTAACTGGGAGACTAATTTTGTCTTTTCTGAACATATTTTTAAGTGCCATTTAATATTTTATAAACGTTTTGTTGACAATATCTTTATCTTATGGGATAGAACTCTGGAGTCATTACATGGATTTGTGAGTTACTTAGAAAGTAAGAGTTCTGGTTTAAGTTTATAATGCAACACTCATTTAAGAGTATTGATTTTCTTGATGCCACTCATTATTAGACAGAATGGACATGTTGATTCAGTAATGTTTCGAAAAGCCTGTAGGAAAAATAATTTGTTGTTTAGGAGCAGTATTCATCCGCCACAGATTTTTAATACTGTTATGAAGGGACAGTTTCTCTGCATTTCTAGACTCCACACTGAAGATAATGATTATTTACAGGCAACCGAAACTTTGGTATGAGACTTTGCTAAAAAATATAGTGATGTGAAGCGTAAATCATTAGAGGTGCAACAACTAAGAAGTACTACAGGGGAGCCCTATTTGTTTAGAGTAAGTGACATTTCCCATAAGAACTCTATACATAAACCTAGATGTGTTTTTTTCTTTGACATATAGTAGTAATGTACAATCTATATGTAATATTGTGAGAAAGAACTGGCCAGTTCTTTTTTCTGATGATAAGGTTACAGAAATTGTAGGGGATACCCCTAGGTTTATATTTAGAAACAACTTATCTCGTATAGAGACCTTTTACAAAACAACCTACTATGTCAACTAGACTAGGTACATTTCCTTTGAGGTCATGCAAGGCTTGTAATTACATGTCTAATATGAATACATTTGTACATCCATGTACCTCTAGATGTTTTACATTTGAGTTTTGTGCTGATTGTAAAACTACTAATCTTGTATATTTGGCTAGGTGCAATGGCTGCCAAGCTTTCTATGTAGGTAAAATTAATAAAATGCTCAAAGAGTGTGTGCTTCGACATCTAGGGGATATTAGAAGAAAGAATTCTCTAAGTGCCCTGTTTAAACATATTAAAATCTAATAATGGACACTTATTTAATTTTACTGTTTTTGAAATCATAAAAGGTGATGTTAGGTATGGGGATATCGTCAACAAAAGTGAACTGGCAGAAAATAAATGGATAGCTGCTTTAGAAGTACATAGATCACCAGGGTTACATATCACTATACCTTTAAAACTTGCTTTAAAAGCTCATCCTCTGCTTCATTAACGTATTGTGTTTTTGATTGGTTACTAGCTGTTTTAAATAGGTGCCTGTTTATATGGTAGTAGGATCTGATGAAGCACTGTGTGTGAAAGGGCTTATCCTGATTTATATTTTATATTTTATTTTATTAAAATTGTGTTTTTATGCACCTAACCTTGATGGTCAGACTGTTTTTCTACTACAGACTATATAAAAAAAATGATATGGGGGGTAGGTGAGAATGCAGGTAGGGTATAGGAGCGAGGAGAAGACCAGCATAGTGAAGAGAAGCAGAACACAAATACAGTGTGTTTCAATGGAGAAAATCAGCAGAAGTCAAGGATGCATGGTAAGAGATAGCTAAAGAAAGGACTAAAGTGAAGAGAGCACAAGCAAGAGGCAGGTAGAGGAGGTGCCGATAATAGTAACTATAAACAGCATTTCAAGGTAAGAGAGACTGGTAATGTAAAATAGAGTGCTAAGAAGTATCTGATATATGGCGTGCAGCAGCTTGTGGGCTAATTTACAGTAAACAAATTATCTCAAAGGTAACACCTGGTCCAATGTATAGGTACATTCCAATATTATAGGAGGAAATACACAGTAAAAGGAAAAGGAGCAGTCTACACTTAATCAATAGACAGCTGTTTCAGATGTTTGTATATGTGTTACTTAAAAAATAGGAGCAAAATCCCCATACGAGTTATAGCACAGCCAATGACTAAAACTACCTCTGTACATTCCCTTTCTGTAAGAGGTCATCTAAGTAAGATGAGAGAAGAAAGCCTTCCAGTTCAGAGAAAAAGTAGGGACTTTAGTGCTGTAAAGTCTTTTCAGGACACTGGGACCCCTGAAAGAAATAGAGGTGAATTGGTACGTACAAATGGCTGTGTATGTATATTGATTCTAATCTATGTTTGTTTGTGTCTTTCGGCTTTTCTCATTTAGGGGTCATCACAGTGGAACTCCGGTCCGCTAATGATTGGCAGTAGATTTTTACGTGCTGGCTTGCTGGGCCTAATGCAAAACCTTCAACAAAGGAACGCCCATTCACGCATGTCGCCACACAGAAGACGCACTAACTGAGAATCAAACTGGCAACGTCTAACAGTGAGGCAAATCTATGCTAAGGAAAAAGGATCATGACAAAGATACACTTGCTCAGCTAGGGAGCTAAATTAGAAAAAAATAGATCAACACTGTCTGTCCAGTAGAGTTAATGAGCAAAGGAGAAAAAAGACACCCCTAAAAACATTCTAGTGAATGGAAGAGTGGAAAAATATAAAGCAAGTTAGTACAATGATATTATTAGCATTAGAAATCACAAAAGAAAAAGAAATCAATCTGAATGATGGTGGCATAGTTCCCTAGTAAGGCATTTGCAATTCAAACAAAATGGACTGTGATATGTTGGCTGAGAAATAGTACAAACTAGGCATAAATAAGACATGATCCATGCATATTTGCAATAAATGCCATGTCAACAATATAATACATTGAAATGTATTAAGACTCTAACAATTGCCAGAATATGACATACACATTTTCAATTACTTGGAAGTAAACTGTGTCAGCAGACCACAAAGAGAAAAATACTATATACTGTGTACTACATGAACTACAAAATGAACTGGCACCTCACCTAAGTGTCGTGTTTAATCATAGCCTCACCTCAGGCTTCATGCCCACTGAATGGTGCACAGCTACAGTTATCCCACTCCACAAGGGGGGGATCTACCTTGGATCCTGGGAACTACCACCCCATCAGTCTGATGAGCCTGATCTGCAAGGCCATGGAACATATGATCATGGAACTTAGAAACAAAGACATTGGCAACCTTCAAGCACTGGCACCCACCCAGTTTGGGTTTGTGAAGTGCCGATTTTGTCTCCTGAACCTGATTGACTTCTTCAAATCAGTCCTCAGAGTTGTGGACGAGGGTAAGGTGGTCCACACAGCCTATCTGGACCTCACCAAGGCCTTTGACACCATTCCCCACTCTGGAATCATAGATAAACTCGATGGGTTGTCAACTGGCTTACTGACAGAACCCACACTGTAAAAGTAGCAGACTCCAAATCCAGTTCCAGACAAGTGACAAGTGGAGTACCTCAGGGTTTAGTCCTGGGACTGCTCTTGTTTGGCATCTACTTCTCTGAAGTACAGGCCAACATTAAGGGACTCTGGCTAACAAAGTTCACAGATGACTGCAAACTAGGAGTCATCATTGAATCCCCAAATTATGTGGATATTCTACAAAAGGGCCTTACAGGAACAGATGCTTGGTGCCAGAGCCATGGGTTCAAGCTTAATGCCAAGAAATGTATAGTTATCCCCTTTGGGAAAAAACATGTACCCGTGAATTACCACATAGGTGGCAGTACACTAAACATCGAAAGTCTGATAAGAGACTTAGGGACACAAGTGGACAGTGTTCTCACCTTCGATAACCACATCACCACAACAGTCAGGAAATCCTTCTATGTGGCATACCTCATCACTAAGGGATTTTCATCCAGAAAAAAGGAGACCATTGTCCAACTGTACTCATCCCTCATTAGACCCATTATAGAATACAACGCCCCATTTGGTATGCACCTCTCAAGACATCTGCAACAACTGGAAAGGCCGCAGAAATACCTCACTAAAAGAATTACAGACCTAAAGCAGATGCCCTATGCTGACCATCTAAAAAAACTCCAGCTATACTCTGTCACATATCGTCTACTCAGAGGCAATTTCTGCTTAACATATGAGGCCATGTCAAACCCAGAGCTATTGGACATGCTACACTGAAAGAAATCCCAATCCCTCAGAGCCACATGCTCCAGGGACCTAAACCTTGTCATCACAATGAGCAAAACATGATGGAGGGATAGGTTCCTGACCCAGAGACTCCCCAGACCCTGGAATAGACTGCCCATACATGTCAAGCTGAGCGCTTCTTTGGCCCTCTTCAAAAGAAACCTTGACAATTGGATGGGAGATAGGAAATTCACCACGGGGATTACATCAGTTGCCCTGCTAGACAGGGGTCCAGGGAAGTAAATACTGTGGGAAGAAATAGCCAGGGAATTGTTATGACTAGGCTTGTATAGGCCCTGGGGCCAATAGCCTTGTAGCAACCTATGAACCTATATAATGGCTATGAATATACTGGCTGATTTCCACTGAAAGAAAAATGTCAGAAGCAGAGACTTGGCCAATAGGTAAAAAATAAAGTAATTTCAAAGCAATTCTGAAAAGTAAAAACATTAAAGATACCTTTTATAGAATAGGAGAAAGATTATGTTTACAGTCTTGTGTCAGATAGGAAAAGCAATGCAAGACCAGTGTATATTTTACATTGGCAATCACAGCTGCCTTTCCATATTAGAGCAACAAGTGCTCATAATATTCAACAAGTGTTTTGCCTTTCATGGTATCCTGAGTGGGACTTAGTCAGCCATACAAATATAAATATTTTGGTAAGGACTTGGAATATAAACTAACAGACTACTTAAAATTAAAAAAAAAATATATATATATATATATATATATATATATATATATATACACACACACATATGTGTGTGCGTGTGTGTGTGTGTGTGTGTGTGTGTGTATGTGTGTGTTTATATATATATATATATATATATATATATATATATATATATATATATATAGATATGTCAGCAACAAAAACAGCATTTACAGTAAAGCTTGTCATACGTTATTATGGGAATGCTGCCTACCATGGGAAAGCAGAAAAAATAGCAAATGAGGATGTGCAGGAATAGCAGTTCCCCATTAAGAATCTCTGTGAAGGGGGTAATGGAGGAAAAGGGCAATCATTGACAAATAAGTGAAAGGAAAAAAGAATGAACAAAGTAAGAATGAGGTAACAGGGCAGGAAGGGAATGTTTTGCAAGGAATACTGAAAACTAAAGGGAATGAAGCACATCATTTGTTTGTTTCAGAGAAAGAATGGCAGGGCCTTGTTAGACTGGAATGTGAACAATGCAAGGATAAGGGGAGTAACTGGAGAGAGATGGAGCAACAGAGAGAGAGAAAGTGAGAGAAATAATGAAAAAAAAAACAAATAAAGATTTTCATATTACCAGACAGGCAGGGAGAGAACAATTCAGTAAGGATAGAGAGCTCAGAAGGGGTGTACTGTGTCTCAGTGGAGAAAATAAATGTCAGCCAAGGTACAAGGTAAGTGGCAGTTAATGAAAGGAATAGAGGGAATAGATCATAAACAATACAGAAAAAAAAAACAAAGCCAAGATATCTGCAAGGAAGAAGAAAATGGCAAATGGACAGGGCAGGCAGAGTAGGGATGGATAATAATAATACAAAGAGCACTTCAAAATAATGGAGACTGGTAACATAAAACAGAGTGGTTAGAAGTGCCTAAAAATAATGGTCAGCAGTTCACATCCTAATTTGCACAAAATAAATCCCCCAAGAATGAAATAATAAATTTAATGCACATATATATATATATCCAAGTACTATAGGAAAAATGTACAGTAAAAGATAATGGAGCTGTCTTCTCTTAATACATACTGGGTTGTCTGAGGATGTTGTATAGATATTACTTAAATAAAACAGGAGTGGATCCCACCAGGAAGCAGAGTAGCAGTTAATGAGTGACACTGTCTTGGCTTGAGCAAATTCTGTAGGAGTGTGTTGAGAGAAGGAACCATTCCAGTTCAGGCAAAAATTAATGCTTTTGTGTTGTGAGGTCTTTTCAGTGCTCTGGGCACCCCCTTATTGTGAAACACTGCCTGCTGTGAGAAAACAGAGGAAGAAAATGATTGACAAGCATAGAATTCTACTAGCCAGTTTCACTGATTTCTCTAGATGGAGTATTTTTGCTCTCTCCACATGAAATCTTTGTAATGAATTTCACAGCTGTCACCACATGGACCTTTATTGAATAATCTTATTCCTGTCTCCATGTCTTACTAACCACTGTTACTGCTGTCTCCATGTCTTACTGACCTGTGTTAGTTTTGTCTCCATGTGGAGTCTTCGCTGACATCTTTTCCCGAAGTCTCTACTAAAAATAACACTGGAGAATGTCTTTACAGCACACGTAAATGTGCATTAAAGTAGTATGACTTGCCAAGCACCAGCAGCATGAATTTTGGGAAAGGGCAAGTATCTATATGTGCTTTACTGTCTGCCACCTTTGCTGCTATTCATGAGGGCAGCCTTACAGCTGTGGTGCTTGTAGATGCAACAAACAAGCTGGTTTGTCTCAGTGAGCCATACAAGACTGTTGAAAGAACTGCAATTGTATGGTGTAGTGCCTGTATTTACTGCATGATTCAAAACCCTCTGAGTGTCTGTAGACCAGCATGTATTTTATCCATTGGAAATGATGACTCATGGATCCCAGAGATCAGTCTTGGGCCGGAACTCTTCACGTTGTTCCTGTATAGGTCAAATTATTCTTATCAATGACACATAACCTGCAATATACTGATGTTTACCTATGAACCTATATGGTCATCTGAAACTTGGCTCATTTACCTTTATCAGTCATCACCAAATCTACATCTTCTGTATGACAGTTTCATCCAGGTGGACCAATAAGTGAAACATAAATATGAACTTGGAAAAGGAAACAGTGTGCTGAGAAAGGAAACATGCTACTAGAGGTGAAGAAAGACTAGAATATTTGATCAGCAAAAAGTGTCTCTGGTAATGCAGTACAGTTTCAAGCATTAAGAAGCTTGGCTTGCACTGTACTTTGTTTTAGTATTCATGTAGCAAAAAGTGATTAGCAAGTGACTGCTGCAAGTGATTTGTTACAGGCTGAAACTGTTCTTACGCCATGAAGCCACATGTGTACCGGTCAAAGATTTTTTTCTTTCCCTCCCAACATCAGAGTATGCATTGGTAGTGAGACCTACAACCACTATGAAACTTAATTAAGCCCAAAATAATGTAAAATATAGCTGCATGGTGCATGACCGGATCATCTAGAAAGGACTGTTGTATTACCATTTGCAAAAATGAATAGCTATTGATCCATATCACGTCTAAACCTTTTCTAGGCATTCTGATTTTTACCATACTCAAATTAAATTAATATGGATATTTGTATAAAAATTGTGAAGTTAAAACGTGTGAGCAGAATACTGAGATCAAGAGTGGTATTTATAGTCACAGGGTCTGTACAAGTACAAAATCTTTACATAGAAAATCACCACTTTGCTTTTTTGCACATATGGTCAGTGTCTCTTAATGACGCTAACTATACTAAAGTGAAGGAGTGCACAAGAATGTCCAAAAGCTTTTAACCTGTCTGGAAGTTCATAAAATGTTTGAAAACTGGTTTGATTATAGGATAATGGAACCACAAGAGTGTAAAGTCACTGTATTTTCGGGTATTTAATAATTCACAGCTAAGAGTAGACTTGTGCGAGCCCACATATATAACTCATTTAAAGAAGGTGGCACTCAGCAGAGCAATGTAAAAGTGATTTTAAAAAAAGATATAATATTTTATCTGCTAAATTTTATTTATTTTTATTTATTTATTTTACATTTGTTTACCAGGAAAGTCTGTATGGACAAGCAGTCTTTTTTCAGCAGAGCCCCAATGAGAAAAGCTCCACATATAATAATTATAGTAGTACAACAAGAACAAAGAATACTTATATGGAAATATACAAAATATTCTAACAGGGTTGTATAATATATCCAAGAAGAAAAGGATACAAAGATAGAGCAAAATAAGTTAATAATAGTTTGATTATAAGCCATGGTATACATTATCATCCATGGTTAATACTGCTGAAGGAGCTAAAGGAAGAGATGAAATAGAAGTTGCATACTTAAGGCAAATAAGATAAATGTAAGGGTATCCTTATGAGGACATCATAACTGGTTCTTTATAAGGTTGGACTGGGGAAGATAGGACAGCTAGAAATGGGGGGGGGGAGACAAGGGCCATACAGAAGAAAGACTTCAAAAGGGTTGCTGTGGAGGAGGTAGAAAAGGAGAGATGCTATGGTTTAACTGGGGGATAGGCCACCCTTATTTATTTATTTATTTATTTACATAACAGGGAAATTGGAAAAGGTAGAAGGGAAGAAGTTGTAGGGTACAGGATTAAGGAAGAGTTAAGAAAATCATGCAAAATAAAATCAGGCAAGACACATAGGAACACTATGTTGGGCAGATTTTAATGGGGCACACAAGACATACAAAGGGTAAATAGATACAAACAAGGACAGTGGGGAGGTGTTTAAACAGGTCTCACCCAGGTCTGAATTGCCTGAATTATCCCCTCTGCCTGATGGATGTGCAGAGAGGTACCCCAGTTTTCTGCTGGTGGTAGCCTCAATAGTTGTAGTCAGCTGGGACAGAGAGTCTTTAATCCAATGGAGGAAGTCTTACAATCGTTGAAGTTGTTTCTCCACTACCCACTCAATTGATTCCTCAACCAAGTTCTGAAGCTCAAGCCAGTCATGGCTTTCCAGGCTGAAGAGCAAAGGCATTGTCCCGATCCTGTGAAGACATCTCTAGACAGGAGCTGGGGGGTGGGGTGGGGGAGTGGGAGTGGCCAGGATGCAGAGGCGATAGGAGCAGATTTCACAAGCTCTGCCATTCTTAATATATTTATGACAGGAAATTTTCTTTTTAAGTTATTGTACTTGTATTGTTTTGCCAAAAGCTAATAATTTAAATAATCTTGTTCGATAACATCCACAAATTATCTGATTATTCCTATATTTTCCTGTCAAACTATCAACTGGAAAATATTCACACTTACAGAATGAGTCATACAAAAACAAACTCTCAAGATAGCTTTCTGATGAAGGCGTTCCAAATGGTTTTGACAAATATACAGGAACTGTCTCTGAATATGGACAAAATGGACAATAAATCTAATAAATTTAAAGTGAGTCTCTTAATCAACAGAAAGTGCAGATTTCAGGAAAAGAAGCAGCTTCAAATGATGTGGAAAAAAGGCTATCAGAAGAAGAAAACACTGAGTTCCTATTAAAACAAAATACCCTATTACTGAATAAAATAGATGATTTCGTGAACAGATCTTGCAGAAACAATTTCCACATTTTTTGCTTACCTGAAAAAATAGAAGGGACCAATATGACAAACCTTTTAACATTCTGGCTTCCTAACATCCTTGATCTACCTGAAGCAATATCCTATGTTATATATATATATATATATATATATATATATATATATATATATATATATATATATATATGCCAGCTACTCCTTCTGAGAATAATCCAGCATGGAGATCTACTACTACTGCAAAGTTTTTTTCCTTCACAGGACAAGGAGTTGATACTCAAGACAGCTTGGGCAAAAATCTCCCATCAAAGTTGAAGGGAAATTAATAAGGTTTGTCAATGAGTATTCATCTTAATATCTAAAAGGAAATGTTTCCTACCATTAATTAAGGAGCTCAAGAAAAAAACAGAAAAAGATTCATTTACTTTTCCCTGCTAGACTCAAAATATTTCTTCCAGATGGGTCAAGAGTATTTGAAGACTTGGATTCTGCGTTGTCTTTCTTGAAAGCAAAAAATATAAGTGAAAATGTAGAAACCATAGACTGGAATAGCAGCTCACTGAAAAGAGTGGCAGAAAGAAATGGATGGAAAACCAATGAAAAAAAAAGAAAATGAAAGAAAAATGACTATTTAAACAACTTAAATATTATTATTATTTCTGTTAGGCTATTTAATCCAAACCTCTACACAAGAAATATTGTCTATCCCTGGGATTCAATAAAACTCCATGCAAGAATAAGTCTATTCTAGCACAGAGTGAATTGTGCCCGTGCAGCACAGCAGCACACCTTGCATATTCATGAAGGTGCGCTGCTGTATAACCTGCATGGACATGATCCATGAACGAGTGGTGGGGGTGTGTCTGAGCAGTGCTCATACAGTAAACATGCCTCCTGCACTCAGGAAGTGCTGTACGGCAGTTTGAAATTGAAAAAAGTGTCCACAGACACTGCTGCATACCTCTCAACTGTACAGATTTTTGCAGAATGCAGATGTTTGCCTCATATGTTAGGTGTATTCCTTCTAAAATCTATACTAGTCTGACAAAGAGCTGAGGATGGAAGTCATTAAATAATGACAAACATTTGAGTCTAAGACTCCACATCCTTCAAAAAATTCATGCTAATGCAAAACTTATTATTCTATCAACTGTCTCTCTAAGTTTGTAAGATCAATATTTAAAATCTGTCCCTCTTTGTCCCCCCATCATGTTAGGTGTTGTCCAGATTTTATGCTCTAAGAGTGCCTGTAGACACTGTTGCATACCTCTCAAATATACATATTTTTGCAGAATGCAGATTTTTGATGCATATGTTAGGTGTTTTCCTCCTAAAATCTGTACTTGTCTAGCAAAGAGCTGAGGATGGAAGTCATAAAATAATGACGAAAATTTAACTCTAAGACCCCACATCCTTCAAAAAAGTCATGGCTAATGCAAAACCTATTATTCTATCAACTTTCTAGGCTTGTAAGAGGAATATTTACAATCTGTCCTCATTGCCCCCATCATATTAGGCTTTGTCCAGATTTTATGCTCAAAGAGGTTGACAGGTATGACTGTCAGCTATGTGCATACCTCTAAACTAAGACAAATACAACAAATATTTTTTTCCCATCCCCACTAAAGTTTAAGTGTATCTGAGTGGATTTGCTTGTCACATAGCTTAAACATCTGAAGGAGCTAAATATAAATATGCAGCCAAAATACCCAAAGTAAGATAGTGTAGTGGTTACAGCTTTTGCTAAGCATATAATCATTCATGGTTCAAGCCCCGATACAATCTATCTGTTTTTATATGTGAAACCAGCACTAAAATATCCTTTTTTATAAATAGGTAGTAAATAATGTATATTTGTTAAACAGAGTAGTGTAGCAGGTCCAAATGTGAGGTGTCAGTGTAGTACAGATGTAAAACCCCCATATAAACACGAGTGTCTCATACAGTATAGCCACACAAGAATATAATGTAATGAAAGCACATAGGGGGATTTTATGGAAGGTAAACATACATATCATAAGCTGTCATTAATAAGGAATCAACCCCACAATCCTGATAGTCCATAAAGTGAAAGCTGAGCACCACACAATTATGCTCAGCTATGCTTAGCCTGTGTAAGCATTGCTTAAATCTAAATGCTTATCAATAATTAGAATAGCTAAGCAGATTTGTGCAGTGGTAAGCAGTGCTTAGCATCTACCCATTTAACCAATGCTTATCTTTGCTAAACGAGTTTGCACATCAATTAGCTTAGCTCAGCATATTTAAAATTGTCCAATCATGACAAAGAGCTGGAAATGAGCCGTATTTAAACCTTGCATGTGGGAATACAGCCCATAACCAGTTGTAGCTCATCACTGCAGGCACTATGGCTGGAGGTGGTGAAGGATCGTGCTTTCAGGCATAGTGCTGGGGAATTCAGGAGTCCAGGGTCATGGCTGGACTTCTAGTGAAAGACTATGAGGGGAGACTGCTGCAGGGCAAGTACCAGGGCTCCCATTACAAAGCAGAGGCCTGGGACCATCTCACACATGATCTCTCCAGTGCTGTGGGCATCCCTCGGACTGATGAGCCAGTCCAGCAACATTTTGCTGGCCTGAAGCATAGGAAGAGGGAGCTCTTGGACCAGTGGGTCCAAAATGCATGGGCAGGGAATTTCCCAGACATGTTTAAGTATCAGTATCAATTAGTGTTTGCCAAAGTCCAGCCTGTGTATGTGATGGATAGGTATGCATAAATGTTTCCTCTATCTCCTGTACAGCTGCAGATGACAGAGCCATGAATGTGGACACCCATGCCAGCAGGATGCTAAGGCTGCATCATGAGGCTGGTGCGTACAAATCTAGCTTGTAGTATTCAGGGCAAATAAATATAAAGGAGCAGAATGTCACCTGTCATTAGTTAAGAATGTGCATTATTTGTACTGAATAAATGAGACATTAGTAGAGTAATAGTGACGTACAGGGTATATATCAGTTAAAGTGTCAGTACCTGTCAATAAAACTCAAAACCCCAGACTGGTTGTGTTTACTTTGGTATGTGGTGGTGTGACTCTAAATGTGTACAGGTTCCACACAGCAACTACTGCTCTGAAAGCATTAAATACTTGAGGCTCATCTGACAAAGATTGTGGAGTAAAAGAAGAAAAGCAGCACATAAGCAGGCCCAGGTGTCCACAGTACAAAAAAAAACACAAAATCCACCAAGAAAAGCAGTGGAGAAGCTAAGAACGTTCTTTTTTAGCATAGTTAAAATTTAATGTCTGCTATTCGTCCCAAAGACTTCATCAGAAATGATAAAATACACTTGCAAATCACTTTTAAACCATTCAAAAAACATTTGACCAATCAGACCATCTCAATAATAAATCAATTAAATACATAAAAACATTTAAAGACATAGTACAAAAAATGTGCATCTCAGAGTGTCCACACAGTTTAAAACACAAGGGCATTCACCCCTGTATATTCACTTTAGTAATTTTCCTATTTTTAAGAAACATTCTATGTTCACCATATCATTCAGACCAGGAGGTAAATAAGAAGCAAGTTTAATCTGCCATTCTAATACCAAACAACGAAAAACTAAAACTGCTGAAAGAACGGACTGCACACGATAGGAGAGCTGGAAAACACAGTTTTAATACCCCAAATTCGATACAAATTATTTAAAAATCCAAATAATGGTAAGCGTTTTCGGCAGGTTCAAATAACCCGCCTTCATCAGACAACCACGAGATTACAAAAAGATGTCTTATACTACACAATTAAAAAGGATGAACCTATCAGGTTGAAGTGCATTACTAAATTAAAAAGAAGGTCCATGACAACCTTAAAAAGGCATAACTCCCAATTAAGGAATGAAGCGTAAAAAATACAAGTAAGTAAATAAACAGTCGTTAAAAAGAATTAAAAAGTGATGTAGTTGACAAATGCAAATGCAACAATATGTCAATTAAATGAGAGCTTATCGACTAACTATTAAAGCTCTAAAATTGCACTAACCCATGAAAAAAATGTGAATACCGCTATGTTAAACATCTAACAGGGTGAATCTTGCAGATTTTAAAACAGTACTAATAATACCCCTGCTAGAATGCATCGGCTTAAGTAAGTAGCTTAAATCACAGGTAAATATTAGTTAGATTAGAAATGGCAAGGGTACACATCTTAATAAATAGGTACCCTGATCAAAGCAGAGCTAAAATCTGCAATGATACAGAATCAGGTATGCGTATTAGTAATGCACTTCAACCTGATAGGTTCATCCTTTTTAATTGTGTAGTATAAGACATCTTTTTGTAATCTTGTGGTTGTCTGATGAAGGCGGGTTATTTGAACCTGCCGAAAGCGCTTACCATTACTTGGATTTTTAAATAATTTGTATCGAATTTGGGGTATTAAAACTGTGTTTTCCAGCTCTCCTATCGTGTGCAGTCCGTTCTTTCAGCAGTTTTAATCTGCCATTCTGCCTCTCTTTGTTCAACATAATTTCTAAAGTCCCCTCCCCTAAGGTCACGTTTAACAACTTCCACTATAGAAAAAGTAAATTTCTTCCAGTTAGAACATGTCAAAGAATGCTTAAATAGGGCATTATTACTTTTTTGTTTGTTTTTGTAGCATACAAGTGCTCTAATACCTGTTTCCTTAAAAGTCTGGTAGACATGCCCACATAAAAACTTGAACATGTTGAACAAATCGCAAGATACACTATCCCTGTTGTACCACAGCATAATTTTCCAGGGATGGGTATAGTAAACTCTAGATGTTCCAGAAACACAAAAGGACCCTCAGAAATAAATATACATGCCCTACACCCTGAATATTTGATCATACTCCCAGTTTCACCAGAAGTAAGGGTTGGCCCAAAATCCTTATTTTCTAACAAATTTAAAAAATTTTGATTTTTCTTATAAACAAAATGAGGGCCTTCTCCAAGAACTTTAGATAAATCTGCATTACTAGTAACTACCTTCCAATTCTCACTAATAATCTGATGGATGTAGTTACTGTCTACATTCATATCTAAACAGAATCTGGGACCTTCTATCCCTCTCTCTTTTGTGTGTGTGCCACTAGATGGTACATTCTTGGCTTTTTTAACAAAACCTCTTAGCAGAATAGGAGGAAAATCTGTCTGTCTCCTATGAATGACCTCTTGAGCCCTATTTTCAAGTAGGTCTCCAGGCTAACTTCCTTCCAAAAAAACTCTTTTATGAGGTTAATTTCCTTCAAAAAACAGAATCTTCCACTATCATTCAACATGCTCGAATGAACTGTCATCTAGGAATATTTTTTCTCATAAAGTATGGGTGGCAACTTTTGAAATGGACATAGCTGTTACAGAATGTACTCTTGCGATTAATACTACTCAAAAACACATTGTTAGTGTCCACTATCAAGTTAACATCCAAAAAGGAAACCGTGTTTCCTGTTTCCCCCACCATAAACTTTAAAAATGTAGTACTAGCACTAAAAAGCTCCACAAACTCATTGACATTAAAATTGTCTTTGTAAACTATAAAGAGCAGATCATCTGCAAATCTTTTATAAAAGATAATTTGTTCGGAATAATCAATGTGTGGCAATATTTCCATGTCCCACCAACCTAATACCAAATTTGCATAGGTTGGGAAACAGTGCCCCCCCTGGCCATCCCTTGTAATTGTTTATAAAATTGCTTGTTAAACAGAAAGAAGTTGTTATCTAATAATAAATCTAACAAAGCAGTATAAGTAATAATACTGTTGTTACTTAAACTTGTATGCTTCCCCATAAACCAACTTACATAATCAACCCCAACATCTTTAGGGATGCAAGTGAACAGGGAAACAACATCAACAGTGGACATCAATACATTTTCCAACCTAAAGTCTGAGGAAGAAAAAACGACCTAAGCTGGTCCAAAACATCCCAAGAATCAGCTACATAAGAAGGAAGCTACTTAACTAGTGGATTCAAAACTGAATCTAAATACAAAGAAATACAGTCAGTGCAACTTCCTGAGGCTGATATAATAGTTCTGAATGAAAGTTTTTCAACATTTTTGTGAAGTTTGGAGACTCCAAACATCACACCCACCTTGGGATTATCCACACATAATGGGGTCCACCTTTACTTTATGAGAAAAAATATTCCTAGAGGACAGTTCATTCGAGCATCTCGAATGATAGTGGAAGATTCTGTTTTTTTGAAGGAAATTAACCTCATAAAAATAGTTGTTTTTGGAAAGAGGATACCCTGGATAGCTACTTGAAAATATGGCTCAAGTGGACATTCATAGGAGACAGACATATTTTCCTCCTATTTTGTTAAGAGGTTTTGTTAAAAAAGCTGAGAATCTACCATCTAGTGGCACACATACAAAAGAGAGAGGGGCAGAAGGCCCTAGATTCTGTTTGGATATAAATGTAGACAGTAATTACATTCGGTAGATTATTAGTGAGAATTGGAAGGTAGTTACGGGTAATGCAGATTTATCTAAAGTTCTTGAAGAAGGCCCTCATCTTGTTTATAAGAAAAATCAAAATTTTAAACATTTGTTAGATAGTAATGATTTTGGGCCAACCCTTACTTCTAGTGAAACTGGGGCTATGTTCAAATGTTCAGGGTGCAGGGCATGTTGATTTATTTCTGAAGGTCCTTTTGTGTTTCTGGAACATCTACGGTTTACTATACCCATCCCTGGAAAATTGAGCTGTGGTACAACAGGGATAGTGTATCTTGTGATGTGTTCAACATGCCCAAGTTTTTATGCGAGCATGTCTACCAGAAGTTTAAGGAAACTGGTATTACAGCACTTGTATGCTATAAAAACAAAAAATAGCAATAATGCCCTTTTTAAGCATTCTTTGATATGTTCTAACTGGAAGAAATTTACTTTTTCTTTAGTGGAAGTTGTTAAATGTGACCTTAGGGGAGGGGAGTTTAGAAATTATGTTGAACAAAGAGAGGCAGAATGGTAGATTAAACTTGTTTCTTATTTACCCCCTGGTCTGAATGATATGGTGAACATAAAATGTTTCTTAAAAAATAGGAAAATTATTAAAGTGAATATACAGGGATGAATGCCCTTGTGTTTTAAACTGTGTTAACTGTGTGGACACTTTGAGATGCACATTTGTTGAAGTATGTCTTTAAATGTTTTTATGTATTTAGTTGATTTATTATTGAGATGATCTTATTGGTCAAATATTTTTTGAATGGTTTAAAACTGGTTTGGAAGTATATTTTATCATGTCTGATGAAGTCTTTGGGATGAATAGCGAACATTAAATTTTAACCACACTGAAAAATAACTTGCTTCTCCAGTGCTTTTCTTGGTGGATTTTAAGATTGTGGAGTTGTAAATCAGGAGATTAACTATATAAAATATTCCATGCACCAAGATCTGATACACAAATAATAATGCTGTGTTAACCATTGTTTCCCAGACTGTACTATGTCAACGTATGAATACACAATATAGGAACTATCTGTCATGCATAAATGTCAAAAATACAAGGTCAGATTGTACAATCAAGAGAGTATTAGGCAGAAGACAGTCAAACAAGAAACAGCAGTTCCTCCATAGCTCATCCTGATGGAACACAAACTTGTATTTTTTTGCACAAACAAAAACGGTTTGAATCCTAGGAGTAGTAGTTAGCTGTATGCATAATTTCACCCAGGAATATATGAATCTGTGTAGAAACAGTCAGGTAGTGTTAACAGAAATGTCCTCCACAGGTCTGCCAGGTAAGAAAAGGTATATTCTCCAATAAATGTCCCTCAAGGGTCACTGCTGTCAACACCCAGGGTGACCGATACAAATCAAGGCAGGCTATGGCAGTAGCACACACACACACACACACACACACACACACACACACACACACACACACACACACACACACACACACACATGTGCACGCACACACACACACACACACACATGTGCACGCACACACACATGCACACACACACACATGCGCACGCACACACACACGCACACACACAGTATGAGTGCACATATGTAACCTTGACTATGTGAATATGGGTAGAAACAGTCAGGTAGTGTTAACAGACATTACCTCCACAGGTCTGCCAGGTAAGGGAATGTTCATATCAGCCTTAGAAAGACATTATTAACACAGTGTGTACAAACATACCAATGCCGAATAAAAGGCCATATGTAAATGTAAAGTGACATCATACTTGGAGAGTAATGAGTAGAGTAATGATCATTACAGTTGTGAGCAATTGAAGCCTATACAGTTGTTAATTGACACCTTTCTCTCCCCCACCCTATCTGCACCAATAATCTATACATATATATCAACAGGTATGTTTTTCACCAAACCTACTTTTGGGACATATGCCTATTGTTCTATAAATATTTAAATGTTTGATTATTAATGTATCCTGTTCAAATACTATCATTGGTGGCCTGTTGCAATCAATGTAATCTGCATGCTGTTACAATGTCCACTGTGGTTCCATATATGCATGTGTTCTGTTTGCTATGCAACTGTTTCAAATCTGTTTTATGGGGTCAATTGGAACACCCATGCATGCTGTTATAACTAATCCTGGAATGTGTTGCTCATGACTAACCAGCATATGTTGTAAAACCTCAATACCATAGCACATCTGGGAAGTCCGATCTGAGTGGCTCCGCCTGTCCCACCTCATCTGTCTGTGGCATCGGGCCCCAGCATGTCTGGGACCCAACCTGGGACCTCCTCGTCTGCTGGTCCTGCACCTCAGGGGATGGCCCCCCCCCCAGGAGTGGGCACAGACAGGAAACCATCACCCATATTCAGGTCCGGGGTTTGGTGCATAGTGAGCTCCAAAAGGAGTTTGGAGTTCAGCTATGCCAGCGTGAGGGCCACATGGCGCAACTTGAGGGTCAGCCTGTCTGCTCAGGCCCCAACAGAGCCACCTTTGGGGCCGTGAAGGTGCAGTGGTGACTGCCCATGGGTGGGGACCTCAGTCCCACTGTATCCATTTGGGGGCTTGTGGGCATGTGATTCTCAACCATCCTCCTCATCCAAGGTATTTGCCCCCCACATGTCATATACAACCCCTGTCTGCTGTCTTGTCTGTCATGTTTGTCTTCCTACCCAACTTACTTCCCCAATTATACCTATTATCCTTCCCCAACATCCCACTCTCACCTTAAAAAAAAAGGCAATCTGTTCTCAAAAAGAATATTACACCCCATACATAGCTGTCCATTTCGCACACATGTCCACTGGACACATGTAATCTGGTCCAATTGGCTTGACAAAACATTTTGTCCTCATCCCTCTCTCAGGGGTTTGACTGTCCAAATTTACCTCCAAATTTGTAGAAGTGCACATTTGTTGCTGTAGAAGAAATGGACAGCTATGGCCCTTCCGTAATCCTGTCCTGCACATCCCTAGCTATCTTTCGTACTGTTTTTCCCTCTGCATGTCCCTTTTTCACCATTGTCCTATCACCCCTTTTTTATTATCTTTTAAAGAAATTAGTGCGGGGGTAAGCAGGACTAAGTGGTGGTAAGTGAGCTTGCACAATGCTAAGTGATGCCTACACAGTTTAAGCATTTGTACGGTTAACTGTGTGTTGGCATCACTTACCATCACACAAACCCACTTACAACTGCCTTAAACATCCTGTCTCCATCAGCCATTCTTTTGCCCAGCAAAAAAATATTCTGCACTGCCAAGTCTCAAACCCAGGATCCTGTACACACTAGCTAGAGCAATGCACCACTACAACATCTGAGCTGTCAAAATCTTTGCTGCTTTTTCAAATATATCATTCAATACAGGAATTACATAGTGAAAAACAATGTGGAATCAGTCATTTTTCTATATATGAATATACACATATAAGATATGTACGGTGAGATAAATATAAGAAAGTATATACAACTATATATATATATATATATATATATATATATATATATATATATATATATATGTACACACACACACACACACACACACACACACACACACACACACACACACACACACACACACACACATATATATATCTATATATATATATACACACACAACACGCACACACACACACACACACACACACACACACACACACACACACACACACACACACACACACACACACACACACACACACACACACACACATATATATATATATATATATATATATATATATATATATATGTATTTATATATATATATATATATATATATATATATATATATATAGATATATATCACATATCACCTATGTCTGCAGTCTCAGAGACAACAACCCATCCCACCATGTAATGGTGGCCAATCACAGCGCTTGCATACACATCATAGCCAACCTGCTGCAGACAGGTTGACAGGTTTAGGGCAAACATCACCACCCCGGCTCACCATCATTATAGGTGGATATGCACAGCACATCCACCCTTCCCCTCATCATCATTGATCAGGTGCAAACTGCCTTATCAAAGTTAACAAAAGCAAGTCCCCTGGGGCCTGATAACGTTCCTGTCTGCATCCTACATGAACCCAGGCATATGCTTCCAGCTCCATTACACACTGTATGCAAGCAAAGCCTGACCACCATTGACATCCCATCTGCAAGGAACACAGACACTGTTATCCCTCTGCACAAACGTGAATGATGAATGGTGGTTTATGCAATATACTAGCCCTCATTGGGGGAACATGACACATCAGGACCAGGAGTACAATGCATGTTCATACAGTGCTGCTAGGTACAGGGGTATGATGTGTCTGTAAGTGGTGGCTAATGATAGTCAGTATTCATGTTCTGGCTCTGTAAAGACCTCTGGGCAATGTCTGTGATGTGATTCCCTTTTATGTCCAGGTGCCATGCAGTGGCAACCACCTTACACCAATGCAGAGACAGCAGCCATCACAGAAGCTGTAATCTTAAACTATGCCATCCTTTTTGGCTGTAGCCAGCAAAATCTGTGGAAGTGGACTGCCCTGTGGGATGAGATCATCCTCAGAGTGAACATCTTGGGCCACCATGGATGCACATATGATCAGGTCAGGCATAGAGCAACTGACCTGATATGTTGTGCCTGGCAAAGGGCTGCTGTCATAGTGAGGGACCATACTGCTACCGATGGGGGGGGGGGGTCAGCCATACAGGCCCCACTTACAGTGACAGAGGAGCTCCTTGCCAATTTTGCGGTAGCCCCCACACAACCTCAAACATGGGAAACAGCAGTCATGGAGGTGGGTGGCACCTAGACAACAGGCGAGGAGCATCCAGGTAAAGCCAAAGTGCACATCAATGTAATGAGGTAGCATTTAAACTGTCTTCTATAGAGTCTCTAGATGCACATGTCAGTGCAAAATGGATTAGTGGGTGGGGTTTAGTAATGCACACAAGTGCACATATATGGTGAAGGACAGCAAACTGTGTAATATCATAGTCTGTACTATATCTGTGCAGAAATGTAGAATTGATCTTGTACCACTACCTAATGTGAATCTGCTGAGAATACCTCTCCCTCAAAACTACATAGGTCCTTCTGGTCTGCACATGGGACACCAGCCTGAAGCCGGTAAGTATGGGATTTTCCTGTTGTAGCTCACAAGTACCCAAGGCATGCTAAAGTTAATCCATGTGCCATGCACACAACTGTTACACTCAGCCATTTGGCAATATCTGCATGTTCATTTGTGGTGGTGTTTACTGCATTGCATCACGGTGGTCATTACAGGGCCTATTTGCAGGAGATGTCACATATCTTTAGCATACTTCACAACCTGTCATTGTAGTACATCTGGACAAAGCCTGACAAATTGGGGGACAAAGGCCCAAAATCTGGGTCATATTGTATAAATTAGTAGTCTACACTGCATATAAATGGTGCACACACCTCTTAGAATGTCAGGTATTTGTGATATACAAAAATGAGAAGACGATAAGACAATTTCAAATTTCTGCCAACCTTTCATGTGACCTATAACCTGTACAATTCAATTGTAAAGCAAACAAATCTGTTAGGGGACCAATAATGACACATAACAATAGTACAACAACCTAGATGCATATGTGTGCACAAGCTGCAGCTACTACTGTGTTGAGGCAGCTTTTGATATGACTACAGCAGTACATCTTATTGGGTACACACCTGCCATCAATTACAGAAACTCTTTGATTAACAGCAAATAATGGTCAGCAGTCCTACCAGGATTATCCTAACATATACCCAGTTGCCTGCTACAGCAACAGCTATGGTTCACATAGAGCTGATGAAGCTGCTAAGGGACCACAAGTTTGAGATGTATCAGCCTGGAAAATGGTACTAAAACATTTCCTCAGCATTGCACATACCATGGAACACAATGCAGACAGTCATCAAAAGGTGGTTAAAATATGGGGCTACAGTGACATTGTGAAGAAGTGGACAACCCACTATATTCTATGAGAATACAAGACCAAAACTGGCCAGGGAGGTTGCCAGGAGGCCTACAGCAACAGTGAAGGAGTAACAGGAATCTCTGGCAAATACTGAGTGTGTACTACATGTCCCAACAATCTTCCATGCTATCCATATGTCTTGCCTATAAGGAAGGGCTGGGAAATGGTAGCAGTTCTTCACACCAAACAATATCCAGGTCTGGAGAAAGTATGAAAGCACTACATCAGGCCTCCAAAAAGCAAGTGGGAAAATGTGTTATGGTAATATGGGACCATGGCTGAACTCTTTCGCCACAATTTTGACAGGTGTGTTTGACACAATAACACCACTGCACATCGCCACAATATCACCACCATGATGAAGCATGATGATGGCAGTGTCTTGCTTTGGGGTTACTGTTCACAAGCTGGAACTGCAGCTGTTGTCAAGCTGGAGGGGATTATGATCAGTTCCAAACTGCACACACCACAGAGCTTATAGGTTGGGGAGTGTCCCAAGGTACCCATATAGTGAATAACATCTACAGCACTTGTAAGGTATGGCAATGGTGGTTGTACTGAGTGAGGCGGGGCCACCAACTACTTTCACCCACATGTTTACACACTCACAAACATTTTTATATACACTAATGTGCACACACACACACACACACACACACACACACACACACACACACACACACACACACACACACACACACACACACACACACACACACATTTGACAGTACTGAGATCCATAGGTTCAAAAATTCATAGGTGTGTACTTGGCAAAAGGCCATGGAGGGTTTATAAGGCTAGCCCATGGGAATACACTGGCATCATGCCACCTGACGATACTCCCCAGTGTGTCCACTGAGTATAGTCACTGATCTATGCCCAGAGTGGGTATTCTATTCCCCATCCACTCCTCCAGATTTCTCTTGAAGAGGGCTAGTGATGTGCTCTGCTTGACATGTATGTGACGTCTATTCCATAGAGAGGCCAGTCTCTGGGTTGCCAACCTGTCCCTCCAGCATGCCCTGTGGGTTGTGAGGATGGGGTTGAGGTATCTGCGGCATGTTGTGTGGACAGATTGGTTTCTTCTGATGTAGCATTCCTGACAGGGTTAGGTCAGATATGGCAGTGTATATCAGGCAGAGATCGCACCTAAGTAGCCAATATGAGACAGAGATTCATGGGAGTTGTTGGAATCTGTCCATATGGGGCAAGTGTGTAGTACCTAAGATCCTCTTTGTGAGGTACATTTGCAGCCTCTCCTGTTGTTGCAGGTGTCCAGTGGGGTACATGGCAATTGGGCCATAGTACACATTGATTGGCCTACTGAGGGGACAGTACAGGGAAACATTGCCCTTTTACTTCCAGGATTCAACACCCTTAGTCAGTAGAAGTGACACATGGAAGGACTTTTGGAAGACAGTGGCACTGTGGTGGTCAGTTCCCTTATACCAACATCAGAGTTCAGTGGACTACCATCAATGTATTACTTTATGAGAATCATGTCATACCCAAAGGGGATGGCGGCACATCATCTGGCATTGAGCTTATGTCCAGGGTTCTGACAACATTCATAGGTCTCAGGGAGGCCGATGTGAAGGACGTCAACCTCATGTGGGGTGTTAATAATAGCACACACCTTGCAGTCATCTGCAAACATTGTCAGCCAGGGCGCCTTCGTATTGGGCTGGTCCACAGAGGTGTGGATCCAAAAATGCAGGAAGCCAGGTCCACAACCTGTGTGACTCCACTCATGATTGTTCAGCAGTCTGATATGGAGTCCGCTACTTTCACACTGTAGGTTCTATCAGTGGGCCAGTTTGCAGTTCACCTACTGATGTAGGTGTTGCTGCCTACCTGAGTGTGTTTGTGTATGATTCCTGTGTGGGGAGTGATATCCAAGGATTAGATGGGCTGCCTATCTTGTTATCTATTCCATACTGTCACATAGTCATTGCACATGGCACAATGCTTATACGGCTGCAGGGTGTCTACAGGTCCTTCTACTGTAGATGATAACTGTGGGCCTTGTAATGTGGACACTGGGAGATGTACTGGGTGGGCAACAGCAATAAGTAGCAAAACCCACCACCAATGGATATGGTTCTCACACAAACACAGGGTTTGTTTTAGTAGACATCTGACATATATGGCATTTGACACTGTCATGTACTGTTTCGGTACCTTGTGACATGCCTCCTCAGATCATCACAGTTATTTACCAGAGGAAAACAGGATGGATGATGCACACACCAATATTATGGGTCAAATGCTAGGCATTCTTGCACAGTCCAGCCTGTTGAGAGGTGTGCCTGACTGTTGGAGCTGTGGAAATGGTCCAGCACCTTGGTGATATATTACAATGGTGGAATGTCTGTGCATTTCTGTTCTGGCATGGTTTGATTTCCAGTCCACGGTTGGGTAATATAAGTCAGGCAGGATTAGGGTGACAGGAAGACTCCAGATAGATTTGTAGGGGATAGGGTTTGTGGGGGTGGGGTGTCATGGGTCAGATATGTTGGCCTATATTTACAAGTACTTTGGATAGGGGTCTTCTCAAAGGTTGATTGGACTTGGAGGGTCTTGTGTGCGTCATAGTGTTTGACCAGCCTGGAGGTGTGTGTGCATGTCTCACATATATGTATAGCCCACCTCATTTGGCTTGGCTGGCCACATTGTGGGGTCAGGATGTTGCATAGGATGAGTGATCAGGGAAGGGTGCTTTATTCCACCATGATTGTGGGCCAGGGCTCTGTGGGTGCAGACATGTCACCATCTTCCAGGGTTACGACTGCCTGCAATGAGTGCATTCCCACATTTAGACTCCTAGCCCTACCTATTGACTGTACAGAGTTTCACAGAATGTCCAGATTCATGACTCATATATCTGGGTGGTTACTCAAACGAGTGTGGTTTTAAAAAAAAAGTGTTTTGCAAGTCACTCAGGGTTGAAGTCGGATAGTACTGACAGTTGACATTGCAGTTTCAGACTTCATACCCTTCAGACATTGCATGCTAATACAATCATTCCATCAACTTTCTAACATTATTAGAGCAGTATTTCAAAGGTGTCCTTCTCTTTGGACCTTTATCACCCCATTATTCATGGCTTTGTCCAGATTTTTGGCTATCTGAGGCTGGCAGGTTTTTTCCTAGCAGTTAGCAGCATGGCCTTTCTTTGCATTTTGTAGACTGTTTTATGTTGGTGTTATGGACCCCATGACACTCCCTAACAGGGCACTGTGGGTGAGGCATGAGCATTTGCTAGAAGCCTGTAGGCCAGGTGTGACAGATGCAGGCCATCTGCAGCAAGGCAGTGCATTTCTGATGATCATATGTTCCCAGGCTGCTAGGCAGTGGAAACCCCTCAGATGGCACCAGTAAGCTGAATGGGTGTTATTGACAATTGCTTTCTGTTCATGTTGAGCCATCACTCTAGTTGACAGCTGGATGCTGCTTAAGGCTAGGGACATGTTACTGCATTTCTATGGGACTATGGGTAGGGGAGTGACACATCTGTATACAATACACATTTGCACAGACTGTGCTGATATTTGCTTAACATTTTGGTCCCATTTAGCATAGTGGTGTGCCCTAACCTTGAGACAACAGGCATAACAGTATCGACCACAGGTCCGATTGTTCTGGCATAAACATTTTTAGTTTCAGACTTCTTACCTTTCAGAGCCATACTGCCACTGCTAGACCTGCTGTGATATCACTGTGTAAGTCTGTACGTGGGAATTTCATGGATGTTGCCATGTGGGGGCCTTTGCCAGACATTTCTGTATAGTTTTCTACAGCTGATCTGCTGTGCGAGGCTGGGGCTGAGTATGGGACTCCCACTTTGACATCCATGCATGTGACCTATGACCCCCCCCCCCAGTTATCTGGCTCATCACATATACTGCAGTGTTACTTGTCAACTAGGGTGGTAGTGCATAGTGTGGGTAAGCCAGTTACTGGGCATACACTTCATGCTGTCCCACATAGCTGTCAGTTGTCTGCTGCTATCCCAGTAAGCCACCCCATTCCCTTGCATGCTTGCATCAATACCATACATATGCTATCAGAACATTCTACTCCATTCATTTATTGTTAAGAAGACTGACATACCTTATGCCTGAGGCTATTATGAGGACAGTGCTTCAGGGATGGCTATGTTGGATTCAGACAGTACACTGCCTATACATGGTAAGGTATAGGTGGTGTGATGTTTGGCATCCATTTTAATGTGTGTGCAAGTCAGAGAGAGATATCAGCCCCTCGGGCCCTACAGTGTCAGTGTATGTGCTATGCGTTGCCTCTTTGCCAAGGCCAGGGCATACTGGGCACACCTCTATCTGCCTACAGGAGCAGGCTCAGGATGTTCCTCCGCTGAGTCCCTCTGTGCCTGTGGAGACCTTGACAATGGTGGGGGGTTGGGTGGCCCTTCACCGTCTTGTTCCTGCTGCAGCTGTTCCTGCAGGATCATATTGTGTAGCATGCCACATACTATGAACATGTGTGCACATGTGGCTGGAGACTACTGCAAGGCTCCACCGGATATGTCAAGGCAGCAGAACCGTGACTTGAGCATCCCCAACACATGCTCTATAATGACCCTGGTTTGTGCGTGTGCCTCATTATGGATTTTTTGTGTGGGTGTGTGTGTATTTCTGATGGGTGTCATCAGCCACGGCTCCCGTGCGTAGCCAGCATCCCCCACCAAATGACCATATGGGATGTCCCCACTGGCAAATGCCTGGTACAACTGTGACAAATGCCAGATGAGGAATTTGTGATAGCTTCCAGGGCTGCCAGCAGACATATTCAAGATAATGCCCTGGGCATCGCACATGACCTGGCAGTTGATGGAGTGGAACCCCTTGCAGTTTAGGTAGACCCTACCTTGGTCACCAGGTGGTGCTTTGATGTGGGTGTGCATGCAGTCTATGGCACCCAGTACCTCTGGGTATTCTGCTACACAGTGGAATAGATGCATATTGCTGGTCCTCTCCTCACAGGTGCTGGGGAAGTAAATGTGCTCAAATGCATGTGGTTGTATGGCATTTAGGAACTGTGGAGTATCCTGTACGCAGATGCCTGTGAGACCCCCATGATATCCTCAGTTGGTCTTTGGAAAGTACTTGTAGCTAGTATTCTTAAGGCTACACGTACCTTAGTACCAACTGGGATGGGTTCCCCTCTGTTGGCTCTGGGTCTGAGGTGAGGCCAGCACAGCTCAATGAGTTGCTGAAGTATGTCCCTGCCCACCCTGTAGTATTCTACTATTTCCAGATCATGTAGCCCCTGATAGGTTACCTTGGCTCTGAACACTCTTCTCCTCCTCCTCGGTCTGAGTCGGTTGTCAGCATTATCCTCCTCAGCACCTTCGGCCTCTTGCACATACTGATAGATCAAAGCGACAGCAGCCTCTAACATTGTTTTCTAGTTTTATCAGTTAAAATTCCCCCACATGTGTACACCTATGGTGGAGAGTTTGTGGGAAAAAACAGACTGGAAGGTGTTTGCATAGTTTATAGTGGTGTGCTGCAGATGCTGCCTGTGTGATTGGCTGACTTTGAGACATTTCACCTGCCAGCTATTTTACTTGTATTTGAGTGCCTGTATTTGGCTATTTCCCTTTTTTTTTTCTTTTCCCCCTTCCCATTTCCACCCCTTTTAAGCCCCGAAGCATGGCACGCAAACCTGCTGCCTAAATGTAAACAGTGCTGCTATTTCCATTTTCTTTTTTTTTCGTTTAAGTCCCAGTGCTCACTGCGCACACCTGTTTAACCAAGGTAAACACATTTTACTAGAAATGACCCACCCCTAGATGCGAACACAGTCTTCATTTCATGGAGTAAGACATTACAGCCTCAGACACACCCCCTTGCTTAGCTAAGTGAAAACCTGGGCAACTGAGCTCCAATGTGCTAACAGCAAGCATGACACACACCCTTTTCATGTTAGCTGCTCCTCCTGCCTACACTATCCTGTTCTAGCACCTACATGGTTAGGTGCAGTGTGTGCACTTAGAATATTTTGTGATTCAGGAAATTTCCCCTCATTTGCATACCCCACTGCCTTAGTCCATAGTTACTGCTCTGACACAGAGCCTTTCCCCTTGACAACCAGTGTTCCCTGGTAATGTTTTGATTCTGCATGCCATTGACTATAATGGCAAAAATGCAGATTTCCCCTAAAATTGTGTTTTAATATTTTTTTTTATTTTCAGCACAATCCCGTTTGCACGCTGCTGCCCTATGCTTAAATAGCCAAGATCGGCCCAAAAAAAAACTTTGATTTTTTTCATTAAATTAAACACTTTGAGCTGTCATGCCTCCAATTTATTATTTGCAGAAATATATTCGGTTAGTAACCAACACATTTCTGCAACTAGCCCTGTTCCTGCATGGATACCTGCCTGCTTTCTGAATCACTAATTCACCTCATTTGCATGGTTTTCATCAGCAAATGAGGTAATTAGCATTCTGCAGGTTTTCCATGCAGTCGTCAGGCTCGTGCATATCAGATCGGCTGGTTCCTGAATCGCTTGGCGGCCATATTCCTTGCAGGAGCGGCTGCACTGTTCCTGCACAGAGATTTTTGTTTAATGAATCCTGCAGTATATTTCATTCCAAACCCTTTTACCTCAAAAAATAAATTTGAATGTAAACCATACAAATTTAACTGTGTTTATTTCTTATTGTTGCTCATTTACATGCACCAATTCTTATTTTAATGTTTGATTTTTTATTCTTTCTTTCTTCTTTCCTTTCACATATTAACATGCCAATAGTTGTTCTGCTTATTTTACAACTTATTATAATTAAAATTAAAAATTATTCAATCCTTTATTAAGTGCATATATACAAATAACTAGAATTAGTATAGCAAATATTTATAATAGGATTATTTTAAAACAATAATCATAAGCTTATTTAATATAGCATAACTCAGTTCTGAAATAATTCAGTAAATAAAAATAAACATACAATATAATCTATTAAACATATCAGTGGGGTTTGGTTGTTTAATTACCAGGAAAGGGAGACATACTGTGTTGTAACACTAATATTATTCATCTCCCTTTAAAATAAGTTAATGGTCTTCTACTTAACTTGATCGTTTTTAATAGTTTCATGAGAAGTTTGTGTTCCTGTTATTATTGTGATCTGGTGATGGATACTATGATTAAATAAATAATTAGTTATATACGGTTTCCCTGATGGCTTGTGAGACTGGATTTTGAAAGGTACTCTGAGGTTCTGGTGCAGTGGATCCTATTTTCATGTGTTTGGGGAATTGTGGCATTTTGCACACTTTATTTGTATGCTTTTTTTCATGGGTGGAAAAGAGATAATGGTTGATTTGGGATACAATTCTTTGTGCTTGGACTTTTCGTTCTTGGATTTGCTGCTGATTAGTAGTGATAGGCATTGTTTTTTGTTCAAATGTTTGAAATGGGGTGGTTGGTTTGACAATTTGTACCCTGTAGATGTGAATAGTACCCAGCGTGGGTTGTGCTGAGCTCGAGCAAAGTTGTATGAATGCTGAAGCTTTTTTTCCTGTCTCGCTCTGGGAATTCACTAAATTCCCACTGTGAATTCAAACTCTACAACATTGCAGCTGGCTCTCACACTCACGTATGGATATGCAGTTGGGTTAGTTTTGCAGCAGTGCCCCACTGGAAGTGCAGCAGCAAGGCCCACCCAAACCCTGCCCAACACCCAGCACCTGGTGATTTTTTTTTTCCTATCAGTGAATAAACATGTTGATGTTGTGTTTGTCTACATAAATATTCATCCTGGATTGTCAGTGTGCTACTAAAGAAACGCAGGCCATAATACTTATGTTTTTGGCAACCTCTATGCACATCTAATTGGAAGCAGTGGCTCCAATAAATACGTTATCCAAGGTTCTTGGATGACATATTTATTTTGTGGAAAGGCCCCGAGAATAGTATAGTATATTCTGTGAACTTTTTGAACCAATCTTCCACCTTTTTAAAATGTACTTATAACTTTAACAAAAAGGGTTTGAACTATTTAGATACTTTTATTGAACACAATTCCAACAGTTTTAAGTCTAGAATTTATAGGAAACCAACATTTAGTAATAGCTATTTGGATTTTTCCAGCTGTCATACTTATAGTCAGAAAAAAATATTTTAAAAGGACAATGTTTTGGAGCTGCTAGGATGACAGCCCTTTTTGATCATGTATATTGTGAATTAACCCTTATAGGGGAGATGGTCCTCAGTTGTGGTTATCCCCCAAATGTGCTTCAGGATGCTTGTAGTACAGACTGTTATTATGTGTAGGCCCATTTAATTCAAGGAAGGAACAGGTCAATGGCAATTTTGAGAGAGCTATGGTGGTCCGTTCAGGACCACACTCACAGGCTATTAAAAGTATGATTCAGAAGAACTGGAATATTATTAGTGGTAACCCACAGATACAGCAAATAGTTGACAGTGAACCAGTATTTGTGTTCAAATCAGGCCCTAATCTTAGAGATAAATTTGATGAAGCAGGAAGTCAAAGATACCCTATAGCAAATACAATGGGAACATTTAAATGTGGGACATATTCGCAATGCCCTTACACTTTAGAGGTCAACAGTTTAACATTAAAAAATAATTTAAAATCTCATGTATGGTAAGCTTGAGGGAGTTGTCAAACAAGAAATGTTGTTTATCGTGCTGTAGGTGTGAGTTTTCTGTCATTTTCGAGGGCAAAACTTGAAGGTGCTTTAGGAAAAGAAATTATGAATGTTTATATCAAATTAACAGGAAAAATATTCAGGCACTCTT
>NC_056746.1:718290516-718293016 GCF_019279795.1 Protopterus annectens | reverse complement strand
AGGGTCATCCAGTAAGTAGACACATGCATGCAGATGCATGCAAGCATGCACACGCACACACACACACACACACACACACACACACACACACACACACACACACACACACACACACACACACACACACACACACACACTCCTATGTATCAATACTCAGACAATCACACTCTAAAGCACAAAGATGTAAATTCATACATTATTACATATATAAAGACAAAGACTATGTAAAGCATATAAACAAACTCCTAAAGCTCAGAATATCCTGTCACTATAACCTTGTAACACATGGAAACATTGATCCCAACCCTTGCCCACCCATACCCAATAACCTCCAATCCCCTAACACAACCCCCACAGTCAAACTACCCATGAATACTCCCACTAGTTCCCTTCTAGCATTTCACCTAAATATTAGAAGAATTAACAGTAAAATTCCCAACCTACACGCCCTCCTAGCAACCCACTCCCCAGAACTTACGTGTCTTATGGAAACCTGGCTAAAACCCAGTATTACTGACAATGAGATACTATCTCCAGGATACAATATTCACCAGTTAAACCATGCTACAAGGAAAGGAGGTGGGATAGCAGTCCTTTACAAAAATACTCTAACTGTTAATAGAGACACCATTCAACCTCCCCAATTTAATAACGCAGAACTCCTCATAACCAAGCTACAGATTAACCAAAACAAACACTTGAACATCATCTGTGCATACATTCCACCAGGCAACAACCTAAATACTCTAGAAGTTCTCCTTTACTGGTTATCCACTACCTATCCCCAAGAAACCTTAATTCTTGGTGATTTTAACACTGACTGGCACCCCTGCTCCTCCAACCCCCCCCCCTCACTCAAATAAACTTATCTGGGTTTAAACAGACCATAACCTCTCCCACTAGGATAAACAAACCAACCAACAAGGAAAGTATGCTAGACTGGATCCTAGTTAATAACCAACCCCAACTATACACAGCTGTTACTCTCCCTGATGACCTCAGCGACCATTGTCTAACCTACATCATAAAACATAAGGCAGGAAACCCTCACCAGCCCAAATATAAAACATTTAGAAACCGGAAAAACTTTGATGCTGCTATATTCCAAAATGAATTAAAAGCAGTTGACTGGTCAAAACTAAAAAAATCTAACATTAGTGGAGGCCCTAGATCACTTTAACACTAAATTCCTAAGTAACCTTGATTCCCATGCTCCAGCATGTACAATAAAAACTAGGTCAAATACAGCACCATGGCTCACAAAAGATACTAAAGCTAAAATCAAAAATAGAAACAGAGCCTGGGCCAGCTGGAGAACAACCAAAGCCCCACTTGACCATCTAAAATATCGTCAACTCAGGAATGATACAAAAAAATCTATTTTACTGGATAAAAAAGCTTCTACAAAAATCTCCTACAAAAACACCAGAACAACCCTCAAAAGTTCTGGGCAGGCTTAAATCAACTACTTTGTCCAGGTCACTCCATCTCCCCAATCCCGGCTAACTACACCCATAGTTCCCCAGAGACCAGGACTAGTGCCTTTAATAACTTTTTCACTGAAACAATCCAATCCCTAGCAAATCAGCTAACCTCCTCTAACTTAAACCACATGCCTAATCTACCTAACAATCACCTGGAATTTAGAGTCCAACCAATATCCACTAGTTTTATCAAAACACTTCTAAAAAAACTAAAACCTACCACCCTCACTGCTTACCCCCTCCCTGCAGAGTACCTACAAATAGCTGCAGATGCCATTTCATATCCCATATCTATCCTCGTCAACTGAACCTTATCCGAAAACACTATCCCCTCCCTCTGGAAAATATCTCACGTCATCCCACTCCATAAAGGTGGTAGCTCCTCAGACATATCCAACTATAGACCCATTGTCATTCTTTCCCCACTAGCCAAAATAATGGAGAAATGTGTACACAAGCAAGTAATGCAATACCTTTCAAAGAATAACTTACTATCTGACTCCCAGCATGGTTTCAGGCCCTACCACATCACCACCTCAGCCCCCTTTTCCTTTACTACTGCCATAAACCAAAACAGGAATGACAATAGGCTAACCTCTGCCCTCTTTCTTGACCTATCAAAAGTGTTTGACATGGTCAACCATGAACATCTCATTTTTTCACTAAAATCTATTTCCCTCAACAAGCCTGCTATCCAGAGAATCCAGTCATACCTGACTGGTTGACAGCAGGCAGTACTATGGCAGGGCAAACTCTCCAGCCAGTTACCTCTCACACTTGGTGTCCCTCAAAGGTCCATACTAGGTCCACTACTCTTCTCTATTTTTATCAACAACCTCCACACTGCTATCCCTAAAGACACCTGCATTCAATATGCAGATGATTCCACTTTCATCTGCTCAGTCACCTTCCCATCTGACTTGCAAATCTTAATCCAAAATACTTTTAACACTATCGAGAAATGGCTTACCAACCAATGCCTACTTCTGAACCCCAATAAAACTAAACTTCTACTC
>NC_056746.1:718278016-718283016 GCF_019279795.1 Protopterus annectens | reverse complement strand
GTAGTTTATTATTAAACTACTTATTTATCAGCGGTCCACTTGTTGCTGGCTTGTTTCTTTTTGTTTTTGACATTTCTATAGCCGTGCAACTCCTTACGTGCAGGGGATATTTTTGGAGGTTACACGTTGACTTACTTCCTGCTGGGGGATCCATGGTGGACTGTGTCGGCGTATTCGTCGAATTTCATTTGGCTGACTAAATTGTTGCATATCTTTGAACCTAGTTTGGATGATTTTTCTGGTATACTATGTTCTATACGTTTAGCAGACTGGTTCCAGATTCTATTTTTTGCACCAGGCTGGCTACGCCATCCCAGGACTTCTGTACAAAGCCGATTTGCTATTAACGCCAATTCCATTGGAGTTGATGTCAACTATAGATGGGCTCGCATATGTTACTTGGTGCGTCGCTATTCATCTGTATTATTTGGTATATTTTGGATTTTTGAGCACCTACATTGATTATTTTCGGTGCGGGATTCACTTTTAAAAGGGAAACTATTGGAGCTCTTTTCATCAGAGCTATTCTTTTGGGCAGGCGCCGTATTATTATTTAACTCTTTGACTGTTACGTATTCTGCCAAGTGGTGAACTGGGACAAGTGCCATCAGCGTTTTGTGTGTGGGTTACTATTGGAATATATTTTCACACGGATGACTGTGGTTCCGATCTACAAGGGTCGTGACTCTATTTGTGACTATCTTTTCATCCGGAAATACTTGCGAACTAATCTCATGCTTCCCTCAAGATAACTTTTGGCGGACATAGCTGTGTTTCATCGCGTCTGGATTTAACAACGACATTAGTCAAAAGCCTCTAAAGGGACTGTGACTTATATTGGTCTTTTGGACACTCTATCATTTTTATTGATATAAGCAACAAATGTATTTATATTCATGAGTGATAATTAGAACATCTTGTTGAATATATATTTTTGTTTATAACAACTGATGGTGATTACTGTGTTTGTGCCATTATTATCAGTACGATAGTACAATTTTTTAACAAAAGATATATGAGATAGTTCTATCTGTCTCTTTTTGATGCAAACATTACTGAACTTCTTGATGTTCATGTTACACTCTATACAACCATTATTAGGGCCATATTAAGACCACTATTATTTGTTGCTCAATAGCATAGCTTGTTTTTCAAGCTGTTAAGTGGAACAAAGAATAACTTTTTTCTAATATTTTTGTGAAGTCTTTGTAAAGCGATTGGCCTCAGGACCCTAAGGATTATGCTTATTACAATATATATATAAATTACCTGTGAAATATAGGGACTTTATTTTTGGATGTTATAATAACATCTTAAAAACACTATTCTTATTATCAGTATATTACAGTATGAATAATTGAAGTACCAATTGTTTTGTGTAACCTACATGATTATTGTCTTTATGTTATAATTACCAGTAGCACAGTTCAGCCTCACAAGCACATATGAGGTAGTTCTATGAATATAATAGTTTATTTTCCAAATGACAAATGGCATTAGGTACATTCTCCACAATATTGCTCAGGATCTTCTAGAATAATTGAACATTGAGCTTTGATTATTGTTTTCACCATAAAATATATATGATTTTGTGAAATATTGAAATTTCACTTTTGCATACTTTATATTGGATAGTTAATAAGTGGTTTTCCTGAGCTTTAAAGTTTATATATTGTTATTACTAGTGGATTATTTCTATGTACACCTTTGGAGCACATATAATTGTTATAATATATGATTTGACTAACACTTGGATATTACCAAACAAGGGAACATAAGTGCTCACAAGTTGACTTTAACTTTTGCCCATTAGTGGTGCAGTCACCATAATATTATGGTCCTGTGCATGAAGTGATTATAAGATGTACATTTTTTTGTACCTCATATTATATTGCCATTACTGTTTGAGTATCATAAACACGATAGCTGTTTTTTGAGTTGATACATGATAATAAGTATATTATTTTCAATAATTTTTATAACTTTTTCTAAAAAACAATTTATTATAGGGCCCTGGAGATTGCCCCTATTATATTATATATGATTTATCTTTGAAATATGGGTTGCCTATTCCTGTACTATATATACTAAATGGTTCCTTAGGGCTTTTGTAGTGATACATTTACCACTATAATACTTACTTTTGATATATCCCTATCTGTGAGTTTACACACTGTTATTACTAGTGGATGATTCTTATGCATGTTTCCGAAATATACATAATAGCCAGAATATATGATCTCATCAACACTTGACTTCATTGAACCATACAGTGTCTGCACGTAGGGTTTTATTTTTTCCTCTTGGATCATCAAAACAATTTTCATTTATATTAATTTGAGAATTTGGGTGCCAAACACTTGACTTTATTTTGTCGTTTAGGGCTGGAGCTATTATACCATTATTGTCCTGTGTATGACGTGGCTATAGGGTGTATAACTTTGGCACCGACAGTATATTGCCATTATTGTTTGATTATCATTAGAATTACGCACAGGACGTGGTTGCATTTAATAATATTTTGAGTAAGCATTCAGTAATTGACTAAGGACTACTGAATATAAATCTATCATGGATTTAAATAAAATATTTTTGGATTTATCAGCGGATAAGGATGATCTTGCACCTTTTGGCATTGGTGATGATTCTGTGGGCTCTGGGAATATTATTTCCATGAAGCCTGAACAAAAATGTGAAAAACATTTTGCTGAACTTAACAAAAATATGAAAACACTTAGATCTTGTGTTTGGCACCATAAATTACTCAAAGCTTATTTGGCTAAGGGCATTTGCCCTAGGGGTCTGAGGGTCAAAATTCAGCCTCTGGTGGCTGACCCTGATGAAAGTCTAACTACAGAATGGGTTTCCATTCAGCAAGAGTGTTCAATGAAGTTTGTTAGTTCTTTATCGGATTATTATACCAGGATTATTGATAAAGAAACTACTCAAGTGTTCAAGTCTATTGAGGACTGTAATCATTATCAAAATGACACTTTTTTTCCTGCCTTATTATCAAAGCTCAGTACTGAATTATTAAGTTTTGATACTGTTTTAAAGGAAAGAAAAGTCAAAATATTCTCTCGTGATCTTTCTGATTATGAGAAGGGGCAACCTTTTAAAAATACCAGACACGTTAGATTCCAAGATGGGCATAACAAAAACAAAAATTCATCTAATTTTAAAAGGAAACGTCCGCGCTCTATACTCAAAGGACGTGGTAGTAATATTGAATCTATTGACTATGACACCTCATCAGGGACAGATACTGAAACACAGTCCGCCATGGATTCCCCAACTCCCAAACGGAAAAACTATATACCCCCTTTAGGGAACATAGAGGGAGGAGGGGTGGTAGGAAACACAGGAAAAGTTACAAGTCTACAAAACTTGATGGAAATACTGACGGACAAGTAAATAATGTATGTAATATCTCTAATACTGTACTTACAGCTGAACAAATATCTCTACTAAATAAAGGACTATCTTTCATTCCTGTTTTTTTTGTTTCTGAGGATAATTTCACACAAGATCTATTTTCATTTTGCAGACTTATTAATCTCAAATTATTTTTTCAGGACAAAGGGGATGTTGGTTACAAATGGATACCTTTAAATATCATGCTTCATCATTCACACCCCCCATGCATCCAACTGTTAACCTATTTCTGCGTAGTGTACTTAATGAGTTACATTTTCAGTATAATCATTGTTTACCAATGTCTAATAATATGACTGATGGTGAGATGTCTTGTTTGGAAGAATTAGTACGTAACAAAGATTTGGTCATTATCAATGCAGACAAAGGAGGAGCAGTGGTGGTGTTAGATTGGAGTTATTATGATATCGAAGCACACAAACAATTGGATGATGCTCGATATTACACCAAAATGCCACTGGATCCAACTCCTGTATTTAAAAAGGAAATAGATGATTTTTTACATTCTGCTTTTGATAATGGGATTATAACCAAAAAAACATTAAATCACTTAACAATCTCTGACCCTATTAGACAATATATTTACTTTCTACCGAAAATACATAAAGATCTTTTACATCCACCAGGTAGGCCCATTGTGTCGGGCATGGGCTCACTCACTGAGCCACTTTCTGAATTTCTGACTATGCATTTGAAGCCTTTGTTGTCATTTGTTAGATCACGAATACAGGACACTACTCAATTTTTGGGCATTGTTAATGATATGCAGTTGGATTCAGATTGGTGGCTCTGTACATTGGATGTGTGCTCATTATATACCAATATTCCACATTGGGCCGGACTGGATGCTATTGAATTTTGGCTTTATCAATCTAATATGTATCAACCAGGATTTAATACCTTCTTGTTAAATTTGACTGAGCATGTGTTGACTAAAAATGTTTTTTTCTACAATCAGGAATGTTTTTTGCAGATCAGAGGTACAGCAATGGGGGCGTCCTTTGCCCCTATATATGCTGATCTGTTCATGGCTTATATAGAACAAATTATGATTTATGACGATACTCATAATTTGTTTCTACCTGAAATTGATATTTGGCGAAGATATTTGGATGATTGCTGGATGGTGTGGAGATCAGATGTTTCATATCTTCAGGAATTTATGGAATACTTGAATGATAACAAATGGGGAATACAATTCACTATCACCTATGATCAAAAATCCATAACATTTTTGGATGTTTTGGTAACTAGGAATATGGATAATACTCTAAAAACTGAAATCTATAGAAAGTTTCCCCAGTATAACACCATACTCCACGCCTCCAGCTTTCATCCAAAACATATCGCCAAAAACATTCCAAAATCACAATTCATCAGAATCAGACGTAACTGTTCTGACAACATCAGTTTTGCTCATCATGCTCAAGATCTGCATAATAGATTTATTGATAGGGGTTATAATTCAGGGTATGTTACAATGGCTCGAAATTATGCTTCAGGTTTACACAGATCAAATCTTTTGACGTACAAAAAGAAACCCATTAAGAAAAACATACTGCGTT